>NW_028091929.1:39374-185662 GCF_014824575.4 Sturnira hondurensis
TGACCAAGTGGGATTCATCCCAGGGATGCAAGGATGGTTCAATATCCGCAAATCAGTAAATGTAATACACCACATAAACAAAAGCAAGGACAAAAACCACATGGTCATATCAATAGACGCGGAAAAAGCTTTTGATAAGGTACAACACCCATTTATGATAAAGGTACTCAGCAAAGTGGGAATAGAGGGAGCATTCCTCAATATAATATAGCCCATATATGAAAGACCTACAGCCAACATCATACTCAATGGGCAAAAACTGAAAGCTTTTCCACTAAGATCAGGAACAAGACAAGGTTGTCCACTTTCACCACTTCTATTCAATTGGAAGTTCTAGCCACAGTGATCAGACAAGAAAAGGAAGTAAAAGGCATCCAAATTGGAAAGGAGGAAACAAAACTGTCACTGTTTGCAGATGACATGATAGTGTACGTGGAAAATCCTATAGACTCTACCAAAAAACTGCTCGAACTAATAAATGAATTTGGCAAAACAGCGGGATACAAAGTCAATATCCAGAAATCAAAGGCATTTCTGTATACTAACAATGAATCAGCAGAAGCAGAAATCAAGAAAAAATCCCATTCGATATAGCAAAAATAAAAATAAAATATCTGGGAATAAATCTAACCAAGGAGGTTAAAGACCTGTATGCAGAAAATTACACAACACTGAAGACAGAAATCAAGAAAGACACAAACAAATGGAGACGTATACTGTGTTCATGGATTGGAAGAATTAACATCATCAAAATGTCCATACTACCCAAAGCAATTTACAGATTCAATGCAATACCTATTAAAGTACCAATACATCATCAATTTTTAAAAACAACATTTTGTATCTAATATTAAACAATTTAACATTATTACTGTTTTCTTTTTAAAAGCTATTGCATAATATAAGAATGTGTTCTCTTTTCTTGCTGTGATAGGCTCATTTAAAAATAAATATATAAATATAAGCATACCTGTATTTCTATATACTGCTGTTGTTATTCCTACTGATACTCTAGTTTCACTGTTCATTAGGTTAAATTATTTTAAATGAAATTTAATTATACAGACTTCTTTGAGATTCTGGCCAACACGAAGGCATAGGTAGATACACTTTGACTCCTCACACAATCAAAAGAAGGACAACAAATTTAAAAACAAAATACATCCAGTACTGTCAGGAAATAGAACTGTATGGAAGTCCAGTGACCAAGGAGTCAAAGAAGGAACATTCATCCAGACAGGTAGAGGACAGAGATAGACAGCCAGGGCAGAGAGGAGGTGCCACAAGGCAACTGGAGGACTGGGCAGGCAAGGCAGTGAAGGGCTGGGGGCCCCACATTTGTGTGGTGATAAACCAGGAAGAACAACTGGGGAGTGAGACAGATTGTGCAACCCAGAGTTCCAGGATGGAAAACTAAAGCCTCAAAAACCTCTGGCTGTAAAAAATTGTGGTGGCTGCCATGGTGGGAGAAACTCCCAGCCTCACAGAATAGTTCTTTGAAAGACACACAGAGTGCTAGAATGTACACAAAATCCTCCCACCCAAGGAATCAGCACCAGAAGGGACCGATTTGCTTGTGGGTATTGGGTTCATAATTGAAAACGGGTGAGAGAGAGCTGAGCAAACAGAATTTTTACCTTTTGGACCTCTCCCCCACATATAGAGCCACAACACAAGGGTTTCCCCACCCTGGTGAATACCTAAGATGCCACCCCTTAGTACATGACAGGCATGCCAAAACAAAGAAATACAGCCCAAATGAAAGAACAGATCAAAACCACAGAAAAACAACTAAGCAACAAAGAAATAGCCAACCTACCAGATGCAGAGTTCAAAACACTGGTAATCAGGATGCTCACAGAAATGGTTGAGTATGGCTACAAAATAGAAGAAAAAGTGAAGGCTGTGTAAAGTGAAAGAAAAATATACAGGGAACCAACAGTAAAGGGAGGGAAACTGGGACTCAGATCAACAATTTGGAAAAGAAGGAAGAAATGAACATTCAACTGGAACAGAATGAAGAAACAAGAACTCAAAGAAATGAGGAGAGGCTTAGGAACCTCCGGGACAACTTTAAATGTTCCAACATCTGAGTCATAGTGCTGCCAGAAGGAGAAGAGGAAGAGCAAGAAATAGAAAACTTACTAGAAAACATAATGAAGGGAAACTTCCCCAATCTGGCCAAGGAAAGAGACGTCCAGGAAGCTCAGAGCATCCCAAAGAAGTTAGACCCAAGGAAGTACACACTAAGGCACATCATAATTACATTACCTAAGTTTAAAGATAAGGAGAGAATCATAAAAGCAGTAAGAGAAAGGGATACAGTTACCTACAAAGGAGTTCATCTAAGACTATCAGCTGATTTCTCAAAAGAAACTTTACAAGCCCTGGCTGGTGTAGCTCAGTGGATTGAGTGTGGGCCTGTGAACCAGACAATCATGGTTCGATTCCCAGTCAGGGCACATGCCTGGGTTGCAGGCCAGTTCCCGGCAGGGGCCAGTTCCCAGCAGGGGATGCACAAGAAGCAACCATACGTTGATGTTTCTCTTCCTCTCTCCTTCCCTTCCCCTCTAAAGATAAATGAATAAAATATTTAAAAAAAAAAGAAACTTTACAGGCAACAGAAGGCTAGAAAGAAGAATTCAAAGCCATGAAAGGCAGGGACCTTTAATGGTTACTCCAAAGATTACTCTATCCAGCAAAGCTATCATTTAGAATGGAAGTGCACGCTCTGGCTGGTGTGGCTCAGTGGATTGAGTGCCAGCCTGTGAACCAATGGGTCACTGGTTCAACTCCCAGTCAGGGCACGTCCCTGGGTTTCAGGCCAGGTCCCCCAGTAGAGGGTGCACAAGAGACAACCATACACTGTTGTCTCTCTCTCTCTCTCCCTCCTCCTCTTTCTAAAAATAAATAAATAAACTATTTTTTTTAAAGAATAGAAGGATAGATAAAATGCTTCCCAGATAAGGTAAAGTTAAAGGACTGCATCATCACCAAAGTTTTCTTATATTAAATGTTAAAGGGACTTATCTAAGAAATGGAAGAAGATCAAAACTATGAGCAGTAAAACAGTAACAAACTCACAACTATCAACAACCAAATCTAAAGAAACAAAAACTAAGCAAATGACTAGAACAGGAACAGAACCACAGAAATGGAGATCACATGGAGGGTTATCAGCAGGGAAAGGGAGGGGGAGAATGGGGGAAAGGTATAGGGAATAAGAAACATAAATGGTATGTTTATGGTAATGGTAAGCAAAATAGACAGGGGGAGGTTATGAACACTACAGGAAATGGAAAAGCCAAAGAATTTTTATGTATACCTCATGGACATGAACTAAGAGTGGGGGAAATGCTGATGCAAAGGGTGGTACAGAGAGGAGGGGAATAGAGGAAAGAAAAAAACTGGGACAACAGCAATAGCATAATCAATAAAACATACTTAAAAAGAAATTTCATTATACAAATAAAGTTTTTATATCGTAGAAAAGTATTGTTGACAAAAAATGCAGTATTTTCCAAAATATATGAAAACTGATGTGGCTCAGTGGATTGTGAACCAAAGGGTTGCTGGTTCTCTTTATGTTCATAAGTGGTGTCTATTATTGATATCAGCCTTAAGCTAGAGACTTAATTGGAATTCTTTCTTTAAAAAGTAACATTCATTCATTGCACATCATCACAGTCTTAATATGAGTATTAAATAAAACAGACACGAACAACAATCTTCAATTGATTTCTTCGCTTTTCCTTTAGGATCGCCCGGTCAACCCATTTATGGATATTCCTTATCCCATGTCAGAGAATAATTTCCCTCCTCCTGGCTCTCCTTCTGAGAATAATTTTCCCAAGAACCTTGGAAATCCTAACACTGACCAAGCAAAACCCACATATCCCTGGATTCTCAATGCTCCTAGAGTGCCCCTCAAGCGCATTTCTAGTTTTCCCACACCTGCTTGGTTGGATGCACCCCGTCAGGATTCCTCTGTCATCCACACCTCAAACAGACCTGTAAGACCTTTTGTCCAATCCAGTGCAGTTGACCCCATAAAGTATGTAGCTAAGCCATCTAGTGCACCCCTGCCTCCTGCCCCAGCGTGTGCGATTGAGCCTGCTGGGACCCAGCCTGATGAAGTGGAGCATGCTTCAGCCACACCTGCTGGGGCCGCACCTGCTGGGGCCGCACCTGCTTGGGCCGCACCTGCTCCGGCCACATCTGCTCCAACCACACATGCTGCCTCAGAACCTTATTCTTCTACTTCTCTTGATCCGGTGGGTTGCCTAAATCTTATTTCTGTAATACATTTTTAGGACAAGAAAAGAAACATAGTCTCTCCATAAGTGCACATTTCAGCTTAAATATTTCGAATAGCTTTATTGAAATAATGATTGATATGCATGCAACAAATTACATGCACTGCAAGTATATACTTGGGTAAATTGTGTCAATGAATACATCCAAGAAAAATTACTATAATAATGACTATATCCACCAGAATCAAAAGTTTCTTCCTATCCTTTATAATCCCACCCACCCCTTTCCTATCCCTAATCTATTTTCTGTCACTACAGATTGTTTGCATTTTCTAGAATTTTATATAAGCATGCTCTATATAGTATATTCTTATGTCTAGCTTTTTCTACTCAACGTAATTGTTTTGAGACTTATCCATGCAGTTCAATCTCTTTTTTACAGAGTATTATTTCATTATATGGATATATCATAATTTTTACTCATTCATCTGTTGATGAACAGTTTAATTTCCAAACTGAATGTCATTTATTTATTTCCATGTGATTATTTATTTGTTGCATACTATACTGGCTTAAACCTCCAGTTCAATGTTGAATAAAAGTGATGGGCACCCATCCCTTATTTATCTCCAGGCAGTAAACTAGGAGTAATCATAGAATTCATCGTATTTGCTTCCTGACTCTTAGGGATCACTGTCATTCAAAGCCTAATAATGTTCAGATCTTTAGAGACTGTTGCTTTTCATAATTTTAGTACAATAAAATATTTTTAGGCAAGAGGGTAAATTAAATTTCTATAACTCATCTTGACCTAAAGTATAGTTCTCTAACCTTTTTAAAACAATCATTTTTTTAATATTTTATTTATTTATCTTTAGAGGGGAAGGGAAGGAGAGAGGGAGAGAAATATCAATGTATGGTTGCCTCTGCTGAGGACACACAACGTATCATGTGTCCCCTGCCGGGAACTGGCTTGCAACCCAGGCATGTGCCCTGACTGGGAATCGAACCGCGATCCTCTGGTTCACAAGCCCGTGCTCAATCCACTGAGCTACACCAGCCAGGGCCTAAAACAATCATTTTTTGCAAAAATATTTAAGAAGCATATAGATGCTAAGTTTTAGTAGATGTGGCCCAAACAATTCAGCTATTTTGTAAAAGGAAAAGCTGGTCCCAAACTATGCGGAAGATATTGTGAACCATGGAACAGGAGGAAAATTGAATCAGCCTGAGTGCCCATCAATAGAAGAGTGAATAAAAAAGCTGCGGTACATTTATATAATGGAATACTATGTGGTTATAGAAAGGAATGCACTATTACCTTTCACAACAGCATGGAGAAACCTAGAGTGAAATACGTGAAATGCTAAGTGAAATAAGTCAGACTGAGAAAGACAAATACCATATGATTTCACTTATATGTGGAATCTAATGTACAAAATAAATAGATAAAATAGAAACAGACTCATAAATACAGAGAATAGACTGACAGTTGTCAAAGAGGGAGAGTGGGGGGCTAGGTGAAAAAGGTGAAGGGATTAAGCAGTACAATTTGGTACAGACAATAGTCACAGGATGTAGATTACAGCATAGGAAATACACTCAATATCATAATAACTATGCATGGGGCCAAGTGGGTACTTGAAGCAGAAGGGGTACCACTCTGTAAATATACAATTTTCTAACCACTTTGATCTACATCTAAAACTAATATAGAATAATAATGAATGTAAATGCCAATTTAAAAATTAAAAAGAAATGTGAGCTTAAATCCACCAAGTAATACATTCTTCAGTACATTGCCACTAATGAGATACTTCTAAAAATTATTTCCTACAAGGAGGTACAAACTTTTCTTCTTGTTCCTTTGTTTCTGGATTCTGATAGGAATCAGGATCAAGTTAAATAGTTTACTGGAACAATTCATAGAGGTATAAAGAGCCAGACTTATTCTACAATGCTCCACACATTAACACATTCATCCAGTAGGTTTCTTTGACAACAAAGCATTTTCCATTTACCAGTGTATACCCATAATTTACAGCTCACACAGCGATAGAGGTTAAATGTTTAAAAGTATGGACAAAAAGAAATATAACTCAAAAAGAACGGGTATTGAAAACACTGCTAAAGATTTTGAACATTATCCTATAGGCAAAAAAATTTACTAAGGACATTTTATGAGAAAGATGATTTGACCAGTTGACTTTCCAAAAGCTAAATATGGTGGCAATATAGAGCTTTTAAAGTATGAGTTTTAAAGAGATCAGCAGAATACAACTTCTTAAAGAAGAAAGATTATTAAGAAAAGACAGGCCCAATACTATGAAATTAAGTATACTTCATCATGTATGAAATTTTTTTTCTTTTTTTATAGGTAAAAAAATGAAATTCTTCAAGGAAAAGAGTATCATGTACTTGTTTCTGTAAGTTATATTAGTAATGAATTTTTAAATAACACATTAAATAAACTAAACCTCATAATCTGAAACTAGCTTTGAATATATTTTTGCTACATGGAACATGAAAGTGGGATGTGGAGGGGTACCAGCAGTCTGTGTCTCAGAACCTCTGAGATTATGAACTCATGCCCTATGTAAGGAGCTCAGGCACCTTATGAGTAACTAGAAAGTTCTTCAATGTGATCCAATTTCATTATGACTTAAATATTCTAAAATAATAATTGTCAGTGTAGGAAAAAACTTCCATATGGGGGATGGATTTGAATTGTAAATGAGAAGAGCCATTATTATGAAAGTTCTCAGAGATTTTTTTGCATGCTATTCATTCAGCTACCATCCTTAACCCACACCGAGGGATTTGTTTTAGTGACAAATAAACAAACAATTTAGATCTGAAATCTCCCACAGCTCACCTTCTCCCCCACAACCTTACCTCCATTCCCCATTATACAGTGTCCTGGGAAGAAAGGCACTGCTCAAAAAGCTCAATTAGATTCCTTCCATATTAGTCATCTAAGCAAAAAAGTTACCCTTTTCCAAGTTCTCATTCCTCATTCTTTCCCAAAGCTGTTCCATTTTTATCGTTATAAATATTCCCTGGAGAGGAGAATAACAAGGCTTTATTTGCTTATCAGCCAAATCACAATTTCTACTGAGGTGACATCAGTAAAGTAGAACTGAAAACCAAATGTGTGATAATGGTTAATATTGTTAGTGATGCCTCTTAAGGAAAAGTATGGCCAAAAGAATTTAGAAGTCTTTATTTTTTACTTAAATCCTGAATATTGCTATATTCTTTTGGTTTTTACTTATTTTATATTATCTAAAAGAATATCAGTTAGTGAATTAGTTCAAAACATTAGGTAAATTTAATAATTTCATATTCTCATCAAATTTGTATTTGTATTAGTGTCTTCCTACATTAATTATTTAATTCACAACAGGTAAGAGTTATTTTTCCAGAGACATCTCTTAAGGCACAGAAGAAATTCTTCTTCAAATTATTCAGATTGAGGAGACTATCCAAATCTAATACATACACAAAAAATAAACATCATGCATAATATATACATGCACACAAATAAATCATAACATTGAATTAACATGGCATTTTAAGTGACTTCATTATTACAAGAATGTATAATATTGCATGCAAATTTGATTTTCATGAATATGTATTTTAATTATAGCATGGATTTGTAGATGACAACCACAGCTATTTTGCTTTAAGTGCAAGTAATTTGGTGATTTTATTATACAATACTAATACATCATTTTCCTTTTTCAGATACTGGTGCAGAAGTCAGTGAAATCTATAAAAATTTACTTTTTTCCAAAGATTTTCATTTTGTTATATTAAAAATATCACTTGCATATATAGGTTGGTTTGTAATGTTTTTCATTGAACTTAGTTTATACAAAAACAATGTTTACAGTGTACTTTTTGTTCAAATATTTAAAAGGCTACTTCCTAAATATATTAATAATAATTTCCAGAGACTTAAGTATCTGAAGACAATATGTGCCCTTTTTTTCAGGTTTCATTTATTTTATTTTTAAGTATATATTATTGATTATGCTATTACAGTTGTCCCATTTTTTCTCCTCTTTATTCCCCCTCTGCATGCACCCCCAACCCTCCAGCATCCCCTCCTTAGCTCATGTCCACAGGTTGTACATACAAGTTCTTGTTTCCTATAATATGCTTTTTCTTTTCTTTTCTTTAAAGGTTTTATTTATGTTAGAAAGGGGAAGGGAGGGAGAAAGAGAAAGAGAGAAACATCATGTGTGGTTGCCTCTTGTGCACCCCCTACTGGAGACCTGGCCCACAACCCAGGCACGTGTCCTGACTAGGAATTGAACAGGTGACCCCTTGGTTCACAGGCTGGTGCTCAGTCATCATAGCCACTCCAGCCAGGGCATTCCTTTCCTTTACTTTTTTATTGCTGTTCAAGTATAGTTGTCTCCATTTTCAACCCCCATACCGCCCCTTCACCTCACCCATCACCACCTCCCAACCTCAAAACCATCCACTTTGGCTTTGTTCAATGTGTCCTTCATACATGTTTCTTGATGTCCCCCCTATTATCCCTGTACCACCTCCTCTCTGGTTATTGTCAGATTGTTCTTTATTTCAATTCGTAACCTCTTCCTGTCTATTTTATGCCTACCAATTATGCTTCTTATTCCCCATAACTTTCCCTCCCATTCTTTTCCTCTACCTCCCCACTGATAACTCTCCATGTGATCTCCATTTCTGTGATTCTGTTCCTGTTCCAGTTGTTTGCTTAGTTTTTTATTTTGTTTTTAGGTCAGTTGTTGATATATGTGAGTTTGTTGTCATTTTATTATTCATAGTTTTTGTCTTATTTTATTTCTTAGATAAGTTCCTTTAATATTTCATATAATAAGGGCTTGGTAATGATGAACTCCTTTAATTTGACCTTATCTGGAAAGTACTTCATCTGCCCTTTCATTCTAAATGATAGCTTTGCTGGATAGAGTAATCTTGGATGTAGATCCTTGTCTTTCATGATTTCAAATACTTCTTTCCAGCCCTTTCTTGCCTGTAAGGTTTCTTTTGAGAAATCAGCTGATAGTTTTATGGGCACTCCTTTGCAGGTAACTCTCTCCTTTCCTCTTGCTGCTTTTAAGTCTCTCTTTATCTTTAACCTTTGCATTTTAATTATGATGTGCTTTGGTGTGTTCCTCCTTGGATCCAATTTCTTTGGGACTCCCTGGACTTCCTGGATTTCCTGAAAGTCTATTTCCTTTGCCAGATTGGAGAAGTTCTCCTTCATTATTTGTTCAAATAAGTTTTCAATTTCTTGCTCTTGTTCTTCTTCTTTTGGCACCCCTATGATTTGGATGTTTTAGCATTTAAAGTTGCCCCAGAGGTTCCTAAGCCTCTCCTCATTTCCTTGAATTCTTGTTTCTTCATTCCATTCCAGTTGAATGTTTACTTCTTCCTTTTGTTTCAAATCATTGATTTGAGTACTGGTTTCCTTTCCTTTACTGTTGGTTCCCTGTATATTTTTCTCTTGCTTTGCATAGCCTTCACTTTTTCTTCTATTTTGCAACCATACTCAACCATTTCTGTGAGCATCCTGATTACCAGTGTTTTGAATTCTGCATCTGATAAGTTGGCTCTCTCTTTGTTGCTTAGTTGTTTTTCTGTGGTTTTGATCTGTTCTTTCATTTGAACCATATTTCTTTGTCTCAGCACACCTGTTATGTTGTAAGAGCACAGAGCCTTGGGTATTTGGCAGGGTGGGGCAACCCTCTTTGCTGCATTGTGGCACTGTCTATGGGGGAAGGGTTAGAGAGGGAATAATGCCTCTTGCTTGCTTTGTTCTAGCCCCATTTTCCAAGGAACTATTCTGTGAGGCTGGGAGTTTCTCCCACCATTGCAACCCCCACAGTATTTTACGGCTACATGTTTTGAGTCTTTAGTTTCCCCATTCAGCCAACCCTCCTTCATCCTCACCATCTGGCACCTCTCTGATCAGCTGCAGGTCTCTGCACCTCCTACTGGTCTGGGTGAATGTTTCTTTAACTCCTTAGTTGTGGAGTTCCATGAAGTTTGATTTTCTGGAACTTCTGGTTGTTTATTGTTCTTAAAATGGTTGTTATCCTTCTTTTCATTATGCAAGGAAGTGAATCATTTCTAACTACACTTCCATCTTGGCCAGAACTCCTAATACATGCTTTTTTTCTTGCATGAGCACTGTCTAAAATAATAGCTCACCACACAAATATAATTTAAAGACAAGCATTGTGTGTTGAAACTGCTCTGCCTGGTTTCAGGAATTGTAACCATCTCCCATGGCTAAGGCTGAGTGAGCAACCTTTGGAATGCAAGCCACGAGGAGATAAAGCTTTTCTCTGGCAGCAAACGCTGTCTCTGCATCATTCCTCTGCCCCCAAAGTATAGTTGAGTAGTCAGAGATGGGTAAGACTCCTCAGAGGAGGGGCAACCTAAGCCAGACACAATCACTTGGGAGGCCATTATGGAAGGACTCGGGGGGATGCAACAAAGAGGGAATGATGGACTCTCGTCCCCTGGCTATTCTGACCATAGCCCAGTCCCCATGTCCTCTGGGAGAAGCGCTTTCTGGCTCTAATCCACTTAATCCTGAAAACCTGTGTGGGGAGGCAGTGCAGTTCCTTGCCTTGCTCGGGTGGATCTGGGGAAATCTGGCATAAGAATGAATTCCTAAAAATCCTGTGAAGTCTGCTTTGCTAAGAATGCTTTTAGTTAAATGATAAAGGCCCAGGCAGAAAATGAGTTTGTTTTCCCAAAGTCCTGTAGCCTTTTAGCTGATAGACCCCGACTTAGAAGAAGCCCTATGGTTCTTTGTATTGTATCTACTGTTTACTACCTGACAATGATTAATAAGTTGTACCTGAACTCCCATTCAAAGAAACAAAACAATAAAAGCCTGTCTAGACAAGGGTCAGCACGCTCTCCTCTTGAGAGAGTTGCCAGGCCACTCTTAGGCTCTCCCCCCTTGAGGGAGTAACCACGCCATCCCTTTTCCTCCACAGGACTTGGTAGTCCATGTGAATTTGTCTGACTTTCCACCCATAATGCCACAGGCACTGCAGGCCAGTGCACGCATCAATTGTGCGCAAGTTATTTTTTCTGAAAGTTCACAGAAGGGTGTTGAAGGAGAAACAACCATCATTCAATCAATAAATCTTCCCATTCCCCTTTCCCCAAAACATTTCATCTACTTTTAAAATATCTATTTAATATTAACTTACATAGCACTTGCCAGTTTTAGGTGCTTTTCTAAGCTTCTAAGAACTATTAGCCTATAAGCCCTTATAGTTGCCATACAAGTGTAAGTGGGAATGAATACACTATACTTATATAAAGCTACCTAAATTAATCTTAAACCCAGCTTGTTACTCTAACCTGATTTTCCACTTGAAACTAGAGCTTGCATGTTAAAAGGTTTTTTTAGTATACTTTAAAGCTCAGTAGATTCCATTCTTGGGTGACTCTAAAAAGCAGCCTGACCCCCAAGGCCCTGGCTAATGCCTACTGCCAAGACAGGAATTCAGCTGGCAAAAATCGATATGGCCGACTCAAGGATTCTGACCATGAACATCCATACTGGGATCACCAAGGACACGGCCTGAACACCCAAAGGCCTTCCCCTTTTCTTTGTTCTTCTTTCCTGCTACCTCCTTATAGAACCTCAGCACGCACCCAACTGAGGTGTTAAGACGGGCTTTGGAGCAAGAGTTCCCCATCTTCTCAGTTGACCTGGACTTGAGTAAACCTCCTTCCTTTTTTACCAGCACCCATCTCACAGGTTCGGCTTTTGTTGCAGGAGGCAGCTGAATCTGGGCACAGTTATACAAGTAGGTACCAATATTATCCCCATTTTAAACATAGGCAAAACATAACAGAGAAGATCAATGATTTGCCAAGATTACACAGCTAGGAAAGTGTAAGACAGATGAGATAGCATACCAAGAAAACATGAAATTAGAATTTTCTAGAAATTAGAAGATAACATAAGTTAATTGTAGTAGTTTTATCAGTTTCTTCTTGCTGTTGTAACAAATTACCACAAAATTGGTGGCTTAAATTAACAAAAAATCATTCTTTCACAGTTCCAGAGGTCCAAAATCCATTTTACTGGGTTGAAATCAATGTGTCAAAAGGGCCATGGTACATTGATGGGCTTTGATGGCGTTTGACTCTTCCAGCTTCCCTCTGTGGCTACTAGAATTCCTTAACTGTGGTTGCACCATTCCAGTATTCAAGGAATGCACCACTGACTCTCTCTCTCTTCTCAGTTCTTTACACTGCTTTCTCCTCTGTGTGTTCCAATCTTCCTCTGCCTGTTACTATAAAGATACATGGAATTATATTTAGGGCCCACTCTGATAATCTAGTATCTATTCATTTTAAAATCTTTAATCACATTTCTCGAAGACTCCTTTTTCCCCCCAAACAAGATAACAGGTTCAAGATAACAAGATTCACAGGTTCCAGGGATTAGAACAGAGACATCTCTTGGGGATGAGGGGTTAGAGGTGGACATTTGACACCATACCATAACGGCAATAGATGAAATTCCGATTGAAGTTGGATATTGGGTTGATGAAAGGATAACTCTTCAGTGCAGCAATTTTCAAATGGTGTGCCACAAGAATTTTTAAAATATGCAATACCTGACTGTTTAGTCAGGGGGCACTGACCAAGATCTTTTCCCTCAGGTTTGTCAAATAGAAAAAAATGACAACAGCCAACACAACAATAGACATCCAGTGTGAAGAATCAAAATTATACCTATTTTTTGTCAGACTGACAAAAAATTACTTTTTGGTATGCCTCAGAATTTTAATAATTTATGTGTGCCTCAAGATGAAAAATGTTAAAAATCACTGCCTTAGTGAAATGACCTTATACAGGCATGGAAAGATGGGTAGTATTTGTTTGAGCAATGAATGAATGCTTTGGCAAACTTATGGCTCCATATGTTCAAATATATAAATCCCCTTTATGTGAGTTCCTAGTGAATCCTGTTTGAACCTAAAAACCAGGGGAATATAAAATGTAAAGGACTGAAATCATACAAACAGAGCTGTTCCTACATGAAGCATGAAGTAAAGGAACATAATTTAAAAGGCTGAGACTGGCTCACAGGAAGTAGGTGAACTGAAGGCCCATGAGCACTGGAATCATATACCAGTACTGATGGAACAGTGGGAGCAGGAAGTTAGGTATCTGCTGTTGGTGCAGTGACACAGGTTGGTGATGGCCTAAAAAATTCAAAAGCTGAGAAAAGTCTTGATTCCTTGTGGCCCAAAGAGCAGAGACTTTGACATTGTTAAGATTTTGACTTCAGGAAATGATGGAGGTGATTCCCCACTTCCTAAGATTGTATACGCAATATATGACTCAATGTTAATAACACAAAGAGCAACAAACAATATATCATTAAGATCTTCAAGAAGATCGAAGGAACACTAAAAAGTTCAGGAAAACCTTGGGTAAAAGTTGAATAACAGCAATGTTCCAAGACTCAAAAATTGTGCCATCTCCGTGTCACCTGCTAAGAAAGCTTTATGCATAGGTACCATTTCCCTATCAAATGAGATCTATGGCTCCACAGCTGAAAACCACCTGAGAAATTCCTGACGCTAGCATTTATGTTCATAGCTATAAAAATAACTCATGCAAACTAGCTACTATATTATATAGGTAGCAACATTAATCTTTGTGTTCTCTTATTATTTCTCTATCTTCCAAAATACTAAGTTTTGACAAACAAAGCAACATGACAGGCATCAATACTATACCCAATTATGGCAGTTTTCTTGGAAACCTCACAGAGAATGAGAATTTATGACCCAGGTTGCAGTTGCTGAATACAAGACGCAACTCAACCAACACAGGCAGTGAAGTGCTCAGACTCTACTAAATAACGAAATAAGGAAGCAGTCTTTAGCTTTAAAGAGATATTTTCAAAAGGAAAAGTAATTTAATTTTTATGAATTTAATAACTGGAAGAATTTGTATTACTTAATTTCAGTGTAATTTTTATCACAGATCACGAGATAACCTTAATTAATAGACTTGAGAAATGCCCATTTTGACTTATTACTGAGCCTTCTAGGAGTAAAAATTAAACTTTTTACCTTTCATGTCTTAAAGACATGAACAGTTGTTTGTTGTTCTTTCTTTCCTATCTCAGTAAATCAACACACAAAACATGGAGTCATCTTTTTCGCACCCCCTTCACCCATAAACTACAGCAAGGGTTTCAGTATATATTGTCAGCTCTACCTTTGGAATAATGCAGAAACTAACAAATTCTCACCCTTTCCACTTCCACCATCTGGCTAAAGCTGCTATCATTGGATCGCTTCAAAAACCTCCTACGTGATGACTGCAAACACCCTCATTCACTCATTACCTCTTCCAACTCTACATCAGATCCTGCCACTACCCTAACTCTAAAGAGTCACATGACTTCTAGCTATCAGAAAAATACCTAATAACCTCCAATAGTGGGACTTCCCATTACCTCTAGGTTTTTACAAATTTGTTTACCTTAGATATTCTCTCAAGTTTTAAAGATAGGTTGATTACTGTAACACAAAACCCCCAAATTACAGCAGCAAATATAATATTTCTCAATTAGACTACAGCCTAGAAACACTTTGCTTTTTCTCTAAGCTGATAGAGAAGAGAGGACACAAAAGATTTAAAGTTCTATGGTTAAGACTAAAACAGGATTTATCACCTCTGTCATGGTCCTGGTGTAATAATAAGGGCAGATAGAAAATGCTAGATTAGTGAATACATATCATTTATCTTCACATCTCACTTCCCACTTAAAATACATCCATTTCAGTCTTCTTCTCAAGCACAAAGCACTTCTTACCAAGTAACGCAAAATTCAGGATAACAACACTCCACCACACAGTAATAGGACTTCTCTTGTTACTGAAAACTGAGCTGAAAATCCATGCTATCTGCCCCACAAACATATTCAATGTGCAATGATAAAACTGAGACAGGAAAAACAATGTAAACACTCCCATTTAGAAACAGTCATCACCGTACATAAAAATTCTAAAATCTGCCCTGACTGGTGTAGCTCAGTGGATTGAGCATGGGCCTGTGAACCACATGATCGAGGTTCGATTCCCAGTCAGGGCACATGCCTGGGTTGCAGGCCAGTTCCCAGCAGGGGACTCACGAGAGGCAACCATACATTGATACTTCTCTCCTTCTCTCCTTTAAAGATAAATAAATAAAAATCTTTTTAAAAATTCTAAAATCTCACCCTGGCTGGTGACTCAGTTTGTTGGAGCAGTGGCCATGCACCAAAAGTTGTGGGTTTGATTCCCAGGCAGGACACATGCTTAGGTTGCAGTTTAATCCCTAGTCAGGCACGTACAGAGGCAGCCGATTGATGGCTATATCTCACATTGATGTTCTACTCTAGCACTGATATTTCTCTCCTCTCTCGTGCTCTCTCTCTTTTCCCCTTCCTTGCACTCTAAAAAAACAATAAAACAATTTTTAAAAATAACAAAACTCAAAAGAAAAAAATAATAAACATATCCTCAGGTGAGGACTACAGTTTCTTTTCTAAATTTTAGAATCTCAAAGAACTGACTTTGTAGAGGCATGAGGTGGAAAAGGTTACCTGATTTTTTTCCTCTGGAAATAAATACTAGATCCATTGTTCTCCTCAGATATACCTAAAGTAGATTTCCAGCTGTGACCTACTTTCTGTTATGGGAGACTACAGGCTGAAGAATTATTTTTTAAGTCTCAAATAGTCCAAGGAACTTTTTTATTCTGAGATTAAGGTTTTAGCAAGCTTCCAGGCTAACACACTGTCACGAATTTTCCCGTCTCCTTCAGATTTCAGCCTCAGTCACATTTGCTGATTTCCTTTCATCTCTCCAATTTCTTAATATCAGTGTCCCAGAGATCAGGCTTTGGACTTCTCCCTCTCTCCATGCTCATTCCCTTTTTTGTCTCAGCTCATCACATAATTTAAATACCATCTAAATATCAGTATGTTGATGATTCCTAAGTTTTTATTTACAGCCTAGATATATCCTCCGAATTCTGGATTCACATCTCCACCTGCCTATCTGGCTTTTGCAGTTAGGTGTTCAATAAGCATCTCAAATATTATATCGGTTGAATGATACTCTCCTGATCTGCCCCCTACCCAACCTGTTCTGTTCATCCTTCTTTCTCAGCAAATGGAAACATCATTTTTCCATTTGTTAAAGACTAACAGTTGGTATTGTTCTTGATTTCTCTCTTTCTTTAAAATTATACATCTGATCTTTCAACTAATCCAGGAAGCTGAAACATTAAATTATCCATAATCCAGTCATTCATCAGACCTTTTACACTGATATCACAATTTTTGACATCTCTCTCCTGAATTTTTTCAATAACCTCCAAGGTTGCCTCCTTGTTTCTATTATTATATACCTCTACCTCATCTAGTATATTTTTACATAAGACGTAAAATGATCACATGAAGATGTTCATCAAATCTCATTCTTTATTTTTTTTAATTTATTTATTTTTAGAGGAAGGGGAAGAGAGGGAGAAAGAAAAGGAGAAAAACAATGTGTGGTTGCCTCTCATCCACGCCCAAGTGGGGACTTGGCCTGCAACCCAGGCATGTGCCCTGATGGGGAATAGAATCAGCAACCCTTTGGTTTGGCGCTGAATCCACTGAGCCACACCAGCCAGGACAGATCTCATTCTTTTAAGATACTGCAGGTTACCACATAAATGTTACCCAAATTATAACAAAGAGAAGAAATTTAATATATGAACTAGATATTAATAGAGGCTGCTTTCTAGTGAGAATAAACAACTGTACTATTCTACTTAAGGATATATTTCACTTTTATTTGTGCAGAGAAAACATTTTTGTAGCCTCAGATATTTATTTAAAATAGAATTTCTGTGATTTTCATTAAAATAGAAAATATTAAAATTTTCTGGGAAAGGATAAAGGTCATGGGAATCATTAAATTTTCAACTGATCATATAAAGGTCTGATGATGCTTGAATAAAAAGCTTGACATGAATAAAGATAACAGGTAGAACTTAAGTACAAAAAGAGTATAAATAGCTGTGAAATTGAATCTCAGCTCATATTAGAAAGACTCTACCTATCACTAAGCTTGGAAATCAAGTCATTTAAAATGATTTAACTACATCTATTCTCTTTCAGGTATTTTCTACAGAAAGAAATATGTATTGATTATACCAGGAATGAAAATTAAGATCTTTATAATATATTATATTTACTGTACTGTAAATAAATCATGAGTTAATTATTATGCATGTATTTGATAAACTAGGAAGTAGATGAAGAAAATGCTGAAATCCAAAGATAAGTTCTCTGTGGAATCTTAGAAAGTATTTTTAAATGGTAATAACTGTTAGTTATTTAATTTTAAGGCACAATTTGGAATACTAATACCTAAAAAGAATATGAACATTACACTAATAACATTTGTTATCATCCATAGTGCATCACATTTTATTTTATATAAAATGGTAGCCTAAAACTATTGAATAAGTATCCTGACAAACTTATATTTTTTGGTACCCTTGGGTCAAAATGCTCTAATCAATGACTATATATAGGTACCCATAAATTCACCTTATGGGAACTTACTCACTATGTTCTTATTGCTAAAGTGAAAAGTTTTTCAGACATACTTGTAGGTTTCTAGTAGGGTCAAAGTGATTGTTGTTGACAATTATACATTATTTGTGCAGGAAAAAACCTCTTATTCATGTCATCAAATTTTATAGCTAGGAATTTAGATACTTCTGGGTAAATAAAGAAAATCATTATAAATATTCTACACATCAACTAAGACATTACATAAGTACCACTAAATAATTAAATGAGATGGAAAGGTAGATATAGATAGACAGATGATAGATGATAGATAAATAGATAGAGTGATAGATAGATGATTGGTAGACAAAGTTATGTTAGGTCTTAATAGGCCTGAATCATGAACTGTTTTGATCTATTTGTCTGACTTTTAGTGTAAAATATTTTACTTTTAAATATCCAATGATAATGTAAAGCTATTTTATTTTTTTTATTTTTTAATGTTTTTTAAATTTATTTAATTATTTTTCAAGTTGTAAAGCTATTTTAAATGGAATTTCAGATATACTAACATGTGGGGGGAAAGTACATCAAAGAATTGATTAAACTGAAAATTACTGAATTGAAGCCCTGGCTGGTGTAGCTCAGTGGACTGAGCGCGGGCCTATGAACCACACAATCGCAGTTCGATTCCCAGTCAGGGCACATGCCTGGGTTGCAGGCCAGTTCCCGGCAGGGGACTCACAAGAGGCAACCGTACATTGATCTTTCTCTCTCCTTCCTTTCCCCTCTAAAAATAAATAAATAAAATCTTAAAAAATATTTAAAAAAAAGAAAATTACTGAATTGAGTCTGTAAGAAAAAAGGTAAAGATGAAGCAATGAGATATCTAAGGAAATATTAAGAATTTTAATTTTTTATTTACAGCATAAATTATAGAGATGTTATTTAATAGTTTTCACCAGAAATATGAAGAATAATCTCATTTAGCCTAGTTTTCAGATACACAGGAGGATTCAAGGGACATAGCTTTCAAATAGCGTTATTCCAAACAGAAGGGATATTATTTAAATAGAAAATTTAGGTTAAGTACGACCACTGAAGACTGTAGTTTTTTTAAGAATTTTTCAAATTTAGTTGACTAAGTTATATGTCCTCACCGAGTCCAGGGCTATATAATTGATATGTTTCTGAAACATTTCCAGATAATGCAGTATATTTAAAGTATTGTGCCTAGTTTGTAGGGAAAAATAATGTATAAAGCATGATCTTTCATTGATGAAAGCTCATATGGCTGAAGTACACACACACACACACACACACACACATATATATATATATATATATATTCTCACTAAGCATGCTCCAAGCCACATGATGAATAATAAATATATTTGTCCCAAATATGTTTAGAGAGATCCTTGTTATTAGAATGTTGAATAAAATGTCTGGGGTTTAACAATTTTAAACAATCAATTAAGTCACAGGACTTAATTAACCTACTATATGTAGGTTAATTAAATAGGTTAAATTTTTAAAAAACAGCTAAGTTGATTATTTCATTTCACTGGGTACATTGTAGAAATAACTTTCCCTTTGAAAATTCTTACAGTAGAAATCATCAATGACTTGATGAAGTATATTGAGTATTAATGGGAGCAGTAATGATAACTAAAATAAAATCTGCTCTTTTTGCTCTGGGTGCAGTATTGATGCCTAATCATCATTATCAAGAAGAATTTATCCTTTATATAGAGAGGCCAGTGTGACACGTATTTGCATGGGTATGTGTGTGTGTCCTGATGTGTGCATATATAAAGTAAGTGTGGGCAGAAATTAGTTGCCGCAGCTCCCAAAAGAGGCAGTTCCTGAAGGTGGTCATCAGCATCAGCTAACCCAACCTCATGTGAGAGACAGGTTAGAACTGTATTTTCCCTAGGGACACAAGTTACTCTTTAAACTACTGCAAAGTAAGCCTACATCAAGCCATGGCAGTTCCAGAAAGGCAGAGTTTAGGTCTGGAAAAGTTACTTTATGGGATATATTTTACACAAGGAGTATTTTGTTTTCTCTTGCTTACTTAAGTTTTCTCTCATTTAAGAGGATCATGAGTGACGTGCTTTGGGAAATACTGAGGAAATCTATGGAAAGCATCTTATACAAGTGGGCCAATTCCATTTTCTTTTCAAACTGTTACCGAACAAGGGTCGGGGTAGGGGGGCAATAGTTGGCCCACCCAGGGATGTCAAAAACTGCTTCAGAAAACAGAGACCCCTCCCAAGGACGGTATACTAATATCTATTGGGTTCTTCTGTCCGCTGCCAATTGGAAACACATCTCTCAATGCCAGATATTTGTGAAAAGGAAACAAAATGTTTATTTAATGCTATTCAGGCCTAATGCCTTCCTTAAAATATTAAAGTCTTAAAGGGTATACACCTACACACACACACAGCGCTCCCTTCTCCCACTGTCCCAACTCCGGGTACCGTAAATCAGGAAAAGAGCACACGTCCGTTTTTCAGGTCGCTGGCACTGTGGGCTGTGTCGCCTGTCTAGGCAGGATCTCCAATTAATCCAAAGTTATGGGGCACCTTTCACTGGCAAGAGTTCTTTGTACCAAGTTCCAGTCAAAGTCTCTCCTGCTTTCCAGGCCACTCAGCCAAAGGGAGCACCCCAAAGCCGCGTGGGCCTCTTCTACCAAAGCCGCACTCCACCAAAAGCGTGTCTTTCTTCTTCACCTGGCCGCAGGGATCTCCATCCTGGCAAAGCTGAGTGGTCTTCCCTTTCACCTGGCCAAGAGGGGGTCTGCACTCTGCTGAAACCGTGTGGCTCTCCCTCCTAATGGCTACAGGGGTCTACATCTTTCCAAAACAGCGTGGCTCTCCCCCTCACCTGGCCAAGAGGGGGTCCTCACTCTGCTAAAGCCACAAGCCTCTCTCGCAGGCACTCTCTCAGAGAAGCAGCCCCAGTTCCAGCCTGGGTAGTTGCCACTCACCTCTCCCTGGCCCAAAACTTGGCCACAGCTATTTAACATATCTATGAAACCAGTTAAAGGTTATAGATATGTTAAATGACCATTCCAGAGGTTAGCTGCAAAACTGTTGCTATGCAAAACAACTCTCAATGTTGTTTTGCTCCATTCGTCCCTTCCCCCAACTGACACCTGTGGGGGGGGGGGAGCGAGGACATCTTAATAATATTTTTTCCAATATTCTTATACACTTTGAGTTCTGGACACCATTCCAAATCTTTTTTTGCCCCCACCCTTGGCTGCACCCTGTATCATTACCCTCCATTCATGATTTCCTACAAGTCCCATTACTGAAGTAAATAAGTTACATTTCTCCCCACAGAAATCTCCTACAGTGAAACTGATACAGGGTGCAGCCAAGGGGGGGGGGGGCAGAAAAGATTTGGAATGGTGTCCAGAACTCAAAGTGTATAAGAATATTGGAAAAAATATTATTAAGATGTCCTCGCTCCGCCCCCCCCCCCCCACAGGTGTCAGTTGGGGGAAGGGACGAATGGAGCAGGGCCATTGAGAGCTGTTTTGCATAGCAACAGTTTTGCAGCTAACCTCTGGAATGGTCATTTAACATATCTATAACCTTTAACTGGTTTCATAGATATGTTAAATAGCTGTGGCCAAGTTTTGGGCCAGGGAGAAGTGAGTGGCTGCTACCCAGGCTGGAATTGGGGGCTGCTTCTCTGAGAGAGTGCCTGCGAGAGAGGCATGTGGCTTTAGCAGAGTGAGGACCCCCTCTTGGCCAGGTGAGGGGGAGAGCCACGCTGTTTTGGAAAGATGTAGACCCCTGTAGCCATTAGGAGGGAGAGCCACGCGGTTTCAGCAGAGTGCAGACCCCCTCTTGGCCAGGTGAAAGGGAAGACCACGCAGCTTTGCCAGAATGGAGATCCCTGCGGCCAGGTGAAGAAGAAAGACACGCTTTTGGTGGAGTGCGGCTTTGGTAGAAGAGGCCCACGCAGCTTTGGTGTGCTCCCTTTGGCTGAGTGGCCTGGAAAGCAGGAGAGACTTTGACTAGAACTTGGTACAAAGAACTCTTGCCAGTGGAAGGTGCCGCATGACTTTGGATTAATTGGAGATCCTGCCTGGACAGGCAGGCGACACAGCTCACGTGCCAGCGGCCTGGGAGAAAAACGGACGTGTGCTCTTTTCCTGATTTACGGTACCCGGAGTTGGGACAGTGGGAGAAGGGAGCGCTGTGTGTGTGTGTGTAGGTGTATATCCTTAAAGACTTTAATATTTTAAGGAAGGCATTAGGCCTAAATAGCATTAAATAAACATTTTGTTTCCTTTTCACAAATCTCTGGCATTGAGAGATGTGTTTCCAATTGGCGGCGGACAGAAGAACCCTATAGATATTAGAGTATCGTCCTTGGGAGGGGCCCCTGTTTTCTGTAGCAGTTTTTGGCATCCCTCGGTGGGCCAAGTATTGCGCCCCCCTCGGACCCTTTGTTTGGTAACAAAACTTCTGGCTTTGATTTTCATTGTGAGTGTGCTTGTGCAAAGATCAGTAAGTAAAAGAAGAATCTGAGAGAGACCTTTATAATTGCTCTTTAAAATTTTTAAGTAAAAATATTTATATGGTTAGACTATATATTAAGTTATAAGTTCAGTCACTAAAAATAAGAACACATTGCTTTGATCTGGATATTTAGAGTATTTTTAAAATCCATTTACCCACCACTTACATTTTACAAATGTAAACCACTTGCAATACTGAAATTGGTTCTTTGCAGTAAGAAAAATAGAACTTAATCAGCTCTGCTGAAGTTTACCCTAAGAATATGATTCGTCCTTGCCCCTCCCAGAAGTAAACCCTTCTGAGTTTGTGTACATGCCTCCCTGGCCTATTTATATAATTTTAGTATTCATGCATAAGACTCTTAAAACCCATAAAAGGGTTTTGTGAGGTTTTCGACATTTACATAAACAGAATATATGACATGTTGTATATCATTCTGCAACTTGCTTTTTTACTCAACATGTATGTTTTCAAAATTTATCCACACTGATGAATGGATCAATGCTTTCACTTTAGTAGTCTTTGTCATGCTAGAATATGTAACATTATTTCTGAGTAAAAAATAACCTTTACTCCCTGTATTATGTTATTAGATGATGATTTTTTTTAATACAGACACCACCCCGCAATTTCTGCGTCATTATAGATGAAATGAGACATTCACATGGACTACCGAGTCCTGTCCAGGAAAAGGGACAACATGGCTTTTTCTCTCAAGGGGAGCAAAAGTGTTGGCCCTTTCCATAACCGGTCTTTATTAAGTTTTCTCTGCACATTACATGATGGTCCTCATTTACTATGTACAGGTTGCTTTAGGGGGTTACCTTTTACAGAAAACAAAGGAGCCAATGCTGCTAATCACATCACAGAAGAGGGATATTTGCAAATGAAAAGGCAAAAGTGGTTGAACCAGTTACACTCTTTCTTGGAAGGTTTAGCATGGACTTTAGGAAGTTATTTTGCGGTAAATGTTTGCTACAAATCCGGAGGAGGGAGTTTTTAGCAAAAACAAGACTCAAGGCAGCCTAGGCACACTGCAGGCCTGATTCCCCACAGGAGAACCTATCCGTGGGCATGGGTCCTGTTCATCACTGAGTGGGAGCTGGGCCCACACCACACAGAATGGTCTCTCACACTTTTTTAAAGATTTTATTTATTTATTTTTAGAGAGAGAGGAAGGGAAGGAGAGGTGGGGGGGGGAAACATCAATGTGTGGTTGGCATCTCATGCCCCCTGGCTGGGGACCTGGCCCACAACACAAGCATGTGCTCTAGACTGGGAATCAAACCCATGACCCTTTGGTTTGCATGTCAGCACTCAATCCACTAAGCCACACCAGCCAGGGCTCAATGATGATTCTTATTCAAGGCCTTTGTAGATGGCCTAAAAACATTTTTTTAAATTTTGCATTCTAAGAGTACTCAATAAAATACAATGTGTGCATCTGTGCATGAATGTGTGTATGTATGTGTAGTATATGTATGTCTTATAAATATCTTCCATAACCTATATGCAGAAACAAATTTCCCACTTAATTATCTTATTTCCATGAACTTCGCTGTAGATGCTTCTATAATGTAAAATTACAACTCTAGACACGTACTTGACATTTATTTGCTGAATATAGAAGATTTTGCTTATCTCAGGAGAGTTGTTCTTTAGCTCTAGCAATCTGAAGGGTCAAGAAAGTGGCAATAGACAAAGGACAGTTTTTATTAATACCGCCTACAGGAATTAATGTAAAATTGGCAAATACCTTCAGTGCGCCCAGGCTCATAAACCTGTTCCCTTCTACCCCACTATATGCTCACTCACTTCCTGTTCTACTCCTGTCTAAACCTGATCTCGAAAAGGTACCTTAACAGTATAAGTGACATTTTCCAACTACTTCCTCTTCATAGGACTAGCCTGCACTTCCATTTCGATCTTCTGAGATTCTAAATACTTACACATTCAGGTAAATGGTCAAGCACTGCTTACAAGAGGCAGCATTTAAACAGAGCTCAAAACACTAAAAAACACTGCATTTGAATTGAGGGAAACCAAAGTTCTGCCACTCTAAATTGGCCTTTGTGGGATATTGATTTCAAGCTGTTTAAAAAATGAGACTCAGACAGAACCTTTGATCCGCCGCCCCCCCTTCTTTCCTGAAAAATTCCAACAGAAAAGGCTGCTTTAGGAAGAGATCTTTGGCTTAACCACCTTATCTTCACCCTCTCAGAAAGGTTCCAAGCCCCTTAGCTAGATACTCCCAGGGTCCAACTGTTTCTGAGTTGCCTACCAAGAATTCTCCATGTGTGTTTTGTTCTCCCTCCCTCAGCTACAGGTTGGTCACCCATTCTCACTTCTGGAACCTCATATTCCGTCCTCCTCTTTTTCCCCTTTGTCCATAAATGTCTTACATACCTAAGATTACCTCATCGTCTTTAGAATTTTTATGAAATTATCATGACTATGTGAATAACCCATGAGCTTGAATTAAACTTTTATTTTCTTCTTTTAATCTGTTTCTGTTAATTTGGTTATTAGAAAAGCTTAGAAGACAAGAGGAAAAGTATTAATTTTTTTAACACCATTGGAAGGGAGTTCAAAATCTTGAATTAAAAAAATCAAATCTCCTTTGAGAAGAAAATCTGGCATCAGAGAGCAGGTGATAAGCAGAACTCATACATAAAAACAAATCTGCCCCATGAAATGGCTGAGCCACGTGAACAGCTAATAAAAATACAGTTTAATCATGCGTTTACGTATGCACACAAGTGATTGGCCTCTGGTCTTTCCATTTAAACTTCAGTGAACCAAATACCAGCATTGTCCACAAGACACTTTGAACAAACCACTGCCTTCATTTGGGATGAATTCAGTCCAACTGACATTTCCATGTGTCTTTGTTTCTTTTGGCTTTTCTCTGGTTGGCAAACAACATGTCTCTGTTCTTATTTGTGAATGTCTTCATTGATTTCTGTCATCAGTTTATTTTCCTTGTACTAAATAAACTTGATTCCTGGTATACACTTTGGGTGAGATTGTTCTTTATTGCCATAAATGACCTTAGCTTATGCCATTCTAAGTGGCATTCTTACAGAAGCAGGATATACTTCTTAATGTTGTCACAGGGCTTAAGGGATCATTCTGAAAGTTTCTGAGTTGGCACGGAGTTTCTTCTAGCATTTAATATGGAGCGTGAAAGCCTGCCCCATTAAAAAAATTATCTCTAGATTTTAACTGATTCTCATCACAAGGAATACCACCATGTTGTCTTACTTTCAAATGGCCATATACAGGGGCAGGAAAAAGTAGGTTTACAGTTGTATGTGAAACACGGTATATTCTTGTATTATTCTTCGTTCATTATTATATTATTTTCTACATGAGCAACTGTAGACTTACTTTTGCATACCTTTGTATACTGGCATTATTTAATAAACTGAAGAACCAAACAAATAGCACCTATCCATCACAAACTAGATTTCATACTTAGATTTCCAACACTTAAAGAGATCTTCTAATACATAAAATTTGATTTTAAGTTTTATACTTCCATATTTTACTTATAGAGAGTAACAGATATGCATCCACATTCATGATTCCAATGAGCACCTTAACCACAAATCATTTCAGCATAATTTGTCCTTCAGCCCTAGTTAGTATCTGTAGCCTTAAAGATTCTTTGACATACCCGGGTGGCTGAAATTAAGTTTGAGCTACCTACAATTGTATGGAATGTATTTTATATGTCATGAGTCCAGCATGTCTGGAAAATTTAGAATGTACCATGGTAATTTGCAATTTATATTTCTTATTACAAAACAAGAATTACACTGAAGAAAAAAACAAAGCACTAAATTTGTCTTGTGGAGGGAGTGCCCAAATATGGTGATGCACAAGCAGACACATTTGTCCAAACACAGGAATAGGAAGAACAATTTAATTCTGCAACTGTATGGCACCAAACAACCATATTCTCTCTCCCCATCTCTGTCACATACACACATAGGTATGCACACATCATGCTTGAGCATCATTTTATTTAGGGATCCTCTGGCGTGTTACCTGTAGCTTACTCTTATCCAGACAATCCAATGATATTTATTCTTTCATCACTCCCTACAAATAGACTCATCCAATGTGTAGTGTTGACTGGCTCTATGCATAGTTTATGGACATTGAGGATTTTGTATCCTAAGGTAAAATTTGACAAAATACATGTAAGTATGTGTTCATGAATATGAACCATCAAGTATCTGACGGTGTTTCAAAAATGAATTTGTAATTAGAAGTCATAAAGAACTGATAGCATTAAGACTATCATTAGATCAGCAGAACTCAAGAAAGTGCTGAGACATCAATTACAGAGTTACAGGACTTGAAACTCAAAGGAAGACTGACTAGTCACTGTGTTGATTACCTGTTATGGAAATTAAGCACCAGAAGTTGAAAGATTGAGATGACTAAAGAGAATCAGCAATATTAATAATAATGCTGACTACAGCTTTATTATTAATGTGATGGTTACATCACAATCAAACTGCCTTGAGTATCCATTATATGTCAGACAATGATAAAGTAGATCCAGGAATGTATTTTAGCTCTCACAATAGTCCCTCAAAGCAGATATTATTAGTCTCATTTCACTAGGGTGTACAGTTTCTGTGGCTCACTCAAAGTCACTTAGGTAATATTATCATCGAGCTAGAATGGCCTAATGGCAGTGCAGCTTATTGCTTTCACTGGAAACTTAAAGAGATGGAAAAATTCTAGGAAAAAAACTTAAAGTTATGGAGGAAATACATTTGAGTAATCTACATTTTAATAAGAAAGTATTTGGCAAGGTAATAATATAACAGGGTGATAATCAGGGCAAGCTAAATTATTCTGCAGTAACAACCACCAAACCTTAGTGGCTTAAAACTACAAGATTTATTTCTCTTTACATTACATATTCACTGTGGGTCATTTTGAAGTTCTGCTCCATATTGTCCTCTCTGAGGGGTCCAAAATCAAGGAATTCGTATTGATGGACAAGGTAATATCTGGAACATTGCCAGTGGACACAACAGAAAGAGAGAGTGGTAGGTGAATTCTCGGAAAGCTTCCAGCCAGAAGCAACATGTGTCACTTCTTACTCATATTTAATTGCCCAAAGCAAGTCACTAAGTTCAAGGGCTGGAAAGCAGAACTTTATACGTGACCAGGAGGATGAATGGAAAGATACGCTAGACATTACTGATGACTATACGTGTATCCCTTACTTAATTGATAGATGCCAGTTGACAACAGGATAAAATCCAAGCACATTTATTTGTCTTAGAAAATCCTCTATGATGTGGCATCTGAGTACCTGCCACACCTCATCTCTCATCACCTCCCACAGGAATCCTATATTCCAATTAACTTAAATCAATAATTATACCTCCAAATTATCAAGCTATGTCATGCTCTAGGCATTTGTACATGATGTAAATTTTGCTTGGAATTTTCATCCCACCTATGAAAATGGTCTGCCTGGTGAATTCTTACTCTTCTTTCAGGGCCCAGCACAGGGGTTCTCTGCCCTAAAAAGTTTTATCAGCCCACCCCATCATCCCTAATCCACACACACAGGGTCCTACCATGATTCTATCCTCATCAAAGAGTATCAGACCCATTTGTTTATATGTCAACCTCATTTATTAGAATATAAGTGCTCTGAGTGTAATTACTCTGAATCATTGCTGGTACTCGATGTCTGGTTGAGGGAACAACTTATCTGCATTTTAATAGGAGATACGAAGATCAACAAAGAGAATACATCATGAGTATTAAATTCATCAATATGCCAGAAAATCTTAAAAAAGGTAGGACAGCAGGAGATAGGCATAACCTACATAGAGCATTAGCTTTTTATTCTTTACTGATAAACCTAACGTTTTTTCTAAGTAACTCTTCTTTAATGCAACCCAGTTATTTTAAATTAAAGTGGAGGGTAGCATATATGTAAATCAGTTTGGAAAGCTTTTTAAAACTACATTTATCTCTTAGAGACTTCTCCCTGAAAAACCTCATGTGTCAAGTTTCTCTTAAAATGGGTTATTAAGAATCACCACTGTGGTGAGCAATGCATTTTCTCATGTAGAAGCATTTACTTTCTGTAGCTACCCTGGAGATAAGCATGTAATTTTCCCATTTCACAAAGACAGAAAGAGATTCAGAAGAGTCATATGACTGGTAAGTGCCTGAAATGAGATGCAAACTCAAGACTTTTTGATGATGAAGCCATGTATCAACAATACCAATTATGCAATAAATGTAATGCTGAATAAATTTGTCATACTCATGCAATTATGGAAGTTGATATCCTAATAAATCACCCTACCTTGTGTTTTATTAGGAATTCTCTTCACAAAGTTATTATCCAAAGAGCATCAATAAGTTATAAACTTCAGGTTTTCTCACGTAGATGATAGCTTGGGACTCATATAAATTTTGCTGAAATTGTACTTCACAAACAGCTCTTGTTTTCACCAAAGTTTAGGATCTACTCTGGGCCTGCTACTTTGTGGTGGTTACATATTCAGAAATCACATTACCATCTCCCTTACCCTAACTGACACATGTCATTGGTTACATCATGTCCTTGAATTCTTTGCTATTTTTAACAATTCAAGGGAAAGCATTGTGTTTGTTTTCTAAGAACTTATACTAAGAATTTCCTAATATCACAATCGAACTGCCAGAGATTTCTAAAAGACATTTTTGTTAAATGCCCACATTTATCTCCAGGCCAGGTTTTCACAATTATTCCTTTCTGGGCTCAAATTGTATCCACTTGTGCCAACAGGATTTTTATCCGAAGGCTCATTTACTCATTACATCTAAGTTAATTCTCTGAAGTACCTATGGAATACAGAACTAGGAATTTCACTCTATCATCCAACATAAAATGATTCTATATTAAAAGTGTCTCTGAAAAATCTACTTAGAATAGTGATTGTACTTATTTCAGCTTTCAATAATATCCTTGGCCTAGAATTTGTGTGAAGGCCCCAAGCACGCAAATTGCTTTTTCAACAAGAAAACCTCATAAGCACGCTTCACTGGAGCAAATAATTAACATGACTGCTCAGTGAATTTTCTTTTCCTGAGAAATCAGGATGGCTAATTACTTAAGAAGGAGGGCCCATGTGGTTGGTTCTGCTGTCTTTGCACTCAGACAGGTCATGCTGCTTCAAATGATTTCCCACAAATTGTTTTATTCCCATTGGTTTTTAAGAGAGTCATTTCCACCCAACCTGACACTTACTCAAAGTCTGGGCTCAGACAGGTAACCCATTATCCTCAGACATTTTGCAAATCATTACACAGTGTTTATTCATGGACTGCTTTCGTCTCCTTTATACAGCTTAATTGCCAATTTCATCTCTTGATCTCAGTAATACTTTTTCACCCATTCATACCTTCAAGATTAGAACTCACTTTGCAGCATTTTCAATAAATTTATCTCAAGTTACTAGTTTTTCAAAAATATTTGCCCAATCAATGACAGCATAAGAAATTGATCTTTTTCTCAATGATGTGAAGTAGGTATGACATCGGAAATGAATATTTTATTTTTTTTAGATTTTATTTATTTATCTTTAGAGGGGAAGGGAAGGAGAGAGGGAGAGAAATATCAATGTATGGTTGCCTCTCGTGCGTCCCCTGCCGGGAACCAGGAACTGGCCTGCAACCCAGGCGTGTGCCCTCGACTGGGAATCGAACTGCGATCGTGTGGTTCGCAGGCCCGCACTCAATCCACTGAGCTATACCAGCCAGGGCAGAAATGAATATTTTAATAATAAGTTATCAATAGACATTAAATCTCTTCAACTTCTTTGTATGGATGTTACAACAGGACACACAAAAAATACACTTGGAGAAATGTAGGTTCATGCCCATTAGACCCATGTCAAAACACCATTCATGTTGCTAAGTAGGATTTTTTGAAATGTGCATGTACGTGAAAAAGCAAACACTAAGGTTATGTATAGGTTTGTAATACATTTTGGAGTTGTACAAACCTTGGTTCAGATGCTAGCTCTGGCACTTTTTAGTCACATACCTATGTGAAGAATCCTGAATCAGTGATCCATATGTTACTGACCTATAAAATGAAAGTATCAGTATCTAGAACATCAAGGTTGGGAAAGGATTAAAACAATTGAATTGATTTATATAAATAAAACACTTAATATAATATCTTGCACAATATACATGTTAGTAAACATTATTTTTCTAATTAGCATCATCACTCATAAACAGGTATAGAATGTGATGTTACAGAAGTTGGCAAATAAATTTTTACATGTTTGGTATACACATTCATATATGGAAAAAGAGAATTCAAGTGCAAGAATGTGCTTTGGAAGATAACAACACATACATCCATGTAGAGATATGATGAGGCTTCTCATGTAGTCATGAATTTAATTTCAGAAGGAAAGAAGAATCCTTTGTAACATTACCATTTATCAAAAATCACATGGGATTCTTATTTGACAAAACAAAAATTGGCTGTTAGTTTATAAATGCTTTTGGCTACTGAATCTGAGATATTCAATGAAGCAGACACTTTAGTGAAGACACAATATTGGTGTTTTCACAGTTTCTACATTTCAGAAAGCAGTCCTAATGACGAAAGTTGTCTGTGCCACTGGCTTATTAGTTCTTGGCTTCTGATGTTGTGATTTCTTCTGCAAGTAGAAGACCTTTTCGGACAGGAAATAGAGAAAAAACTTCCTTTATTGAAATGTGACCAGAACAATAAGCACTATTATGAGGTGACCTTCTTGGTTGGTAATCTCAGCTGAGGACACTTAAGCTGTAGCTGGAACAATCTTGGACGTATTCCTCGTATCAAAATGAGTTCTTTAAGGCTACTAAAAAAAAGCAGAAATAAATTGTCCAGCTTGGTATCTCTGTCTTTGAAAATTCCCAAGCAATCTAAGGCAAGCTTTTCAAAATTCAGAATTAGGGAGATACTGATTCCAACAGAATATATGTCAGAGATTATGTAATTCAAGACATCTGGGACTTGGAAACAAATGATGAGAAAGAAATTTTTATCAAGAAATTATGACACGTATTTAATATATCTCAAAAGTACATGGGAAGAAATTATCCGATATTTGGTTCCATGCAAAGACAAAAGAATGGTGTTGAAATACGCATTTACTTTGGAAAAAGACCTGTGTTCCAATCTGAGCTCTATCACTAAAAAACTGTGCCACCTTGGGCAAATTACTTAACCTATTTGGGTCTTAGTTTCTTTATAAGTATGATGACAATACTGATTCTTTGAAGATTCTTATGAGAATCAACTGGGAACAAATGCGTTTAGAGAGCATAACCGAGAACCTGATACATGGCACTAAACAAATGTTAGATTCACTTATCTCAAAATACCTATACCCACAGAATAAATTGACAGTTGATGTATTACATCAGTTGAAATACATCATATAAAATACCTCTGACCAGGGCAAACAAATTACACGATTCTACCATTATCTGGTATATAAAGGCATTAATTTTGGAGCTGTACCTTGAGATTCCATCTTTAAATATGTAGAAATTTTAACAGGCAGTTGTTGGACAGTTGGTAACTGGACATGGGCCTTGATGCTAATATTGACACTATGGAAACTGGGAGATAGCACAAATAAGTGTTTTCACTTGTTTGCTTTTTGTCAGAAATCTTGTTTACTAGCACACTATTGACTGAAAAAGAAAGGATAAAATTTGAGGAAAAGGGGGGTTGGTGGAATCCAGTGACTTCCTCCTAATGAAATATTGAAATTGATTTTTGGAAATTTTCAAGAGTATTTTTAATTAAAGGATGAACTGATTGATAATTTATACCTTTATTTAGTTTTGGTTCAGGGGCCTACCTCTACCCTAGGGCACTATGGGTCTCTTATTTCTAATACTATACTGGCTCTTTGCGTTTCACTTTCCTGTTACACAAAACACCATTCAATTCACCACATTGGCCTTTGTAAGAATAGGTATTTCTGTGTATTATGCTTCATTCTTTCACTCATTCAACAAATATTCAGTACCAACCTTGTGTCAAACCCTGAGATGCACAAGGTACCTACAGTCTAATGTTTAATGTAACTAACAGTGGGTGCTTTCTATATGTTCAGACCACTAATTATATCCACCACCCTATGAGGTATTTCCATTGCAGAAAAGTAAACTGAGCCTCAGAGAAATTTAAAATTTGCCCACAATTCAAGAGCTTGCAGCTGGCTGTTAGGGTTAGAGCCAGGCAAAATGACTGCAGTGTTCATGCTCTTGATGTTGACCCTATACAGATCCTCTTTGAGATAAAGATGAGTTAAAAAAAGACTAGATAACAAATGAATGCAATTCACTGGGAGGTTTTATGGTAGTTTTTGAAAATTAAATTTCCATAGGCCTGGTTTACCCTGCTCCTAACTTGGTATTCCACAAATGTATGCACTGCTAACCTTCCTAGTACATGCTCTGCAAAAATGCCAGGTGCTTCGTACACTGGTATGGTCTCTGTTCTCTCTCTCTCTCTCTCTCTCTCTCTGTCTCTCTCTTTCTCTCTCTCTCTCTCTCTCTTTCTGTCTCTCTGTCTCTCTGTCTCTCTCCCTTTAAAATGCTTTGAAATGACATAGTGGAGGACAAGCTTTACAAACCATTCTATAGAAAGAATAACCTGCAAAATCTCCTACCATGGACTCTGTAGCCAGGGCCTCATGGTTTTCTGTCTAGGCATGTTATGCTCATCATATTAAATTATGCAGGATCTTATTTAATATACATCTAATTGCTAGAATATATAACAACAAGTATAATGAGAAGCTTGCTTAAGTTTGGATGTTAGACTATGGCCCAAGACACTAAGATAGCATTAAATTTTATAAATGAGACTAGCAAGTTAGACATTATTTCTCAGAAATAATTGATTCTCCATACTGATTCAGGGCTACCTAACTGATGAGAAATAATTAACCTTTGATGGTCTATGATCAAATCCTTATAACATTAGCCAGAGACAGTATTTTCATGACTGAACACTTGGTGACTATCTCAGGTTAAGACCCCCACAAAGCCAGCTGAGGTGAGGATTAACATGCAGAAAGTTTGTTAAGAGCCTTTGAAATTAACGCCATGGAATGGAGGGAAAGGAAGCATGAACAGGCAAAGGGAGAAGTCCAGCTGCTGTGCAATTAACAAAGGCTTCTTCAGTCAAGCTTCTGGGAGTTTCTGAAACTGGTTTGGTGACAGGCCTGACCTTTAGTGAATTAGGGGAGGGTGTTCCTTGTCCTGCAAAGGAGGAATAGCCTTAGGGGAGGCCAGAGAGGCAAATCCTGTTGAGGCTGTCTGATAGCAGCACTCCCAGCAGCTGGGGTATTCAGTCCATTCCTGAGTGGGGTCTGGCTGGAGAATCACAGCCTCCACTACAGAGGCTCACATGGAGTCCTGGAAAAGGAGAGTTAGAAACACAAGACGACTTTTTTCTTCACTGACTCCAGAGGTCAGGGCGATGTGAAGAGGGATGACCAACTGACCCACACTGGTAATTGAGACAATTATTCCCCCGGTGGAGCAGGATGACAGAGTGTGGTCCAACAGCCCTTGACCTATATTCGTTTCCATAAACTGAGCGTATTAGATTGAATGACCTTCAGCATACAGTTCCCTTTTATAGCATCATCTTTCATAAACTTAAAACTGATCTTTTCCTACTTCTGGTTCTTCTATCTACTAATCTAGCTGCCATTTCTATCCTTGACACAATGACCAGATTTGACATCTGGCCTTATTTTCCAAGCAACAAATACGAGCTCCCCTTTCACTTTCCAAATAGTATCAGGGGGGGAAAAGCAGTTTGTAAAACTGCTAAGGTGTAAATTAAGACATTACAAATAGAGTAACACATAATTACAAATGGCCACTCCCTTCTAGCAGTAATGAGGTAACAGATTCTATCATAGAGATTAAACCAAGCTAGATATATAATTTTTGAAATATAAAAAATACAGCATTAACAATATAACTGTATGACAGAGTACATTCCTAGAAAGAAGAGTAATTATATTAAACAATGTAATGTCTCAAATACTTCAATGATATTCAGTATTTGTTCATTTTGTAGGTAACATTTAATTTCATTATGTAAAAAGTATCTTTGGAATTACCAAGTAAGAACAGGTATCATATAATTGCTCAACACATATTTGAATGCTGATTATGGGCCAGGCACTGGGGACAAAGAAGTAAACAAAACAAAGATTTTGTACTAATGAAGTTATATCCTTCTATTCTAGTGGTACCAGGTGAAAAATAAAAACAAATGATTATAAATAATACTAACCAAATAAGTAAGCAATTACATCAATTATGAGACAGTTACACAAATTTCAAAGAAAATGAAAACAGGATTATATGTATGAGGTTGATGTTTTAGTTTGGATAATCGGGGAATATCCTTTTGTGGGATGATTCCTAAAATGAATGTCAAGAAGGCATCAGCCCCTTAGTGGTCAGAGAGAGCGCATTCTTGGCATAGAGCTGAAAGAAGAGGGACCTGAGTGAAAAACAATAAACTGGGAAAACAAAGCAAGAGCCAGATCATTAAGGGCTTTGTAAACCAGGTTAGGCAGAAAAAAAGGAAAAAATAATAGTATAGAAGATAAAAGAAAATAAGAGTAAATAAGTATTCATAGATGGAAAAAGGCAAGGAGAAAGGAAGAAGAGAAGGAGAAAGGAAAACAAGATAGAAAAAAATTTAAACAATAAAATGTCATTGCTATTAAAAAACATAAAATCTTGATAAAGAAATAAACCTTTAATGTAACAGAATGAAAAACAAAAGACAATCAACAAAATTCTGAGGGGGAAGGAATTAAGGTGAACTCCCCTGGGGAACTAGTCAGTCCTCTTGACTGGGACATCCCCAAGAGAGTCACAGGACCACAGTATGGGCTTGGCTAGATGTCTGACAAAGAGAAAGCCAGAAATCAGCCAAAAACTCTAATCTTAAATAAAGTTCCTATAAGATTATGATTAAAATGGAGTTGTTTCTGGGAGGTTATAGTACAGAAACCTGGTTGGGGCCAAACTCTGATTATAGGTTCAAAAAGAAGAGACAGATATGAGGATCATGAAAGTGGTAGGGTCTCAAAATGACAGGAGCAAAGGGCAGAAATAAATACTACAAAGTTTCAATAGAAAAAAAAAAACTTCAGGCCAGGAGACAAAGTGATTTTCAGAGAAGACAAATGTTGATTATTCCCAGACCAGGATGGGTCGTATTTGAAAGGATGTGCCTGTCATTGAGTGCTCTGGAGGCCACACTAAGGGATCCACAGGCAGTTGCTAGTTTGTAGCCCAAGCTTAGTTTTGTGGGCTGGCCTCTCTCAACTATTCTGAGACTCATGGACCCTTTTGTGAACAGAATAGCTATTCACTGTTTTATTTTTATTAATACCTCTATTCCTGAAAATAATTGCTCCTGGAAATGATGTTTTATAGTCATAATTCACATTCACATACAAGTCTTACATATAATAAAGTTAGACTCATATAATCAAGCTGGAGCCATTAGGCTAGGATATATTGTCATATGGACATGTGATAATTAACGTTAAGTAATGTACACTACTCAATGAAAAGGGGCACTTTAGCAGAGTTTTGTAAAAGTTAAAAGTAAACACCCTATGTGCCAAAGTACATTTTACTGAAAGCTTGATTATTCTCTTTATTTACTGCACAAGTTACTAATAAAGTAATGGTTAAAGTTACAAAACCTATTACCTTCATCGAGTTCAGATTCCATTTTCAACTCAGGCAACTTATAAAAAACACTCATTTTTTAGCATTTGTTATTTTTATCTGTTAATTATCTTTGAAGTTGTGCTATGTCTCTCTCCTCTGTGATTAGACAGCTTGGTACTTTAGAAAAAGTACTTAATTAAGATTTAAAAGACCTGAATGATAGCCCCAATTCTGGTACCTTTTAATAGTGGGGGGGGACAGGAATTCCATGAACCCAGAGATTACATCTGTCCTATTAACATTAAATTCTCAATGCTCAGCAAAGTTGTGGACTGCAGAAACTCCACAACAACCATTAGTTATATGAATGAATGAATGAATGAAGTTCCTGAAGCTTCTGTACCTCAGCTTTCTCACTGAAAAGTAGAGGATGGATATATATATATATATATATATATATATATATATACGCATATACATACATGTATGTATATATGTGTATATATGTATATGTTTATATGCATATACACACATACACACACATATATTTTCTCATGCCTGCCTTAATATGTAATTAAAAGTTCCTGAAAAAATAAAACTCATATGTAAGAAAATTATTTTATTATGAGCAATACTAAAATTCAAATTTAATTTTTGATTCACAGAATATTGGTCTACTTTACAATGGTTCTCTGTAAGCCTCTTATTTGATTTTTCAGGCTAATTGAAGGGGAAAAAACACAGAGATAACATTTTGAAAGAACTAACTTAGAAGCCATTGTTGTTTCTTCATCATTTTGTTATTGGAACAGAGCAAAGATCCGGATAACTTCAACAGTACATAATTCACCAGTCGTATGCACTTGGCATTGATGTATGTTTTTGTACTTTTAGTTGAATGAAGAGTGTCTGATGTTCTGATAATTGAACTAAAACAAAATAAGGAAGGTACAGTGACAATATCTGGTTCAGGATTTCCTCATCTTCAGGTCCTTCGACTCAAGGTTTCCACACATTAATCCATACAGACTGACATTGCTCTGGATCTGCATCACCCCTTTCTCCCCTGAATGATGGAATTCATTTCTTGCATTTCCCAGTGAGAATACCTACCGGGTGACTGACATAGGGTGGCAAAATTAGGAAGTTCAACGTGGCTGAATAGGAGCAATACACAGAAAACATCCACACGGCGATGTGACACTGCTTCTTCTCCTGCCCAGAAGTGACCTTGCCTCCTAAGACACAGGGAGTTAGAAGCTACCTGCCTGATGGGAAAGCATAACCTGATCTTTACCAGTTTAACTTGTAAAAATCAGTTTCAACTGTTTTTCTTTAGACTGTTCAAATAATGGGGGGAAATGACAGAAATTTTCTTCCAGCTACCTTCAGATTTGATGAATATATATCTAGATGAAACTATTCATCATTAGGATAATTTCTACATTGATTATATTTTGGCTCTGTAATATAATTCCTAAATTTTTCTGTGCTTACCCTTGACAACTTTCTGGGTCACAGTAAGGTTAGCTGCCTAAAACCCTGCACCATGCAATAGAAGATCTCAGAAGACTGAAAGTTTATGGTATACTAAATTTGATTTGACAACACTCAGAATAGACCAAGGCCATCAATTGTAAATATGTGTCACTAGGCAATATAGCCCCACTTACCCTGTCCACCCACTCAACCAATATGCTGGATTTTCTAGACAACAATGGGTTACATTAACCTCCCAGCTTGAGTGCAGTCTGCCCTCAATAACAATTTACAAAGATAAGATTCATTAATTTTGGGAAAGTTCCTTTCTAACAACATACAATCCTAGTAGTAGTTTTTCTTCTTTAGTAAAGAAAAGGATGTTGTTACTTTAATTAATAATAGTTGTCCTTCCAGTGTTTTTAGTTAAATAACAAATGTCATCATTTTAGCACTAAAGAGCTGTGCAAGTTTTAACAAGTGTGCCATTCTGATGAGAAAAACAAATCTATTTAAAGACAGTAACTTGTTTTCCTGCATTATAAGGCTACCATTAGTTGTTTAAGACTTATCTTTATATTAGTTAAAGAACTCTTCCACAATAAAAATTAGTTGATAACCCATTATCACAACATTCATTATCCTGGACTATCAGAATGGAGTCAATATTAACATGAAGAAAAACAAGACAAATAGTCACAAAGCTCAATTTATAAAGAAAATTTAAATATCAGTGATGTACAGATAATAACGCTTAACTGTATTTTGAATACTAATATTGTATTCAGCAAAAAAGATTTTTCAAAGTGTAAAACACTCACCACTATTTTTAAAAACACATAAGCCACCGTGTTTCTATTTATAAAAGTATTTATCCCAAGCAACACACCATATGGGGACATACATATCATAGACACAGAGATTTGGCTGTTTTTTGAGGATTTACTCCACAGGCAGAAAGAGATTTACTGATTTTTTTAAGGTTGAACCTAAATGGAATTAGTTCATATTTACCTAGTCCAGCATTGAAGAACCAAAGAATCTTGACTGCCCCTAACTAAGTTTTGAATTTTTGTCTTTTATACCTGTGCCTTATGTCTAATAATTCTATATTTTACTATTAAAATAAAATAATCATTCATTAATTTTTACCTTAATAAAGGCTTTTAAAAAGTCATTCTATTAGGGTATCCATTTTATAGATGATTAAAAAGAAGAAAGGGCAGAATGAAATTATTCCAGAAGATTTAGTCATAACCAAAGCAGAAACCAGTAATGATGGCAGGGAAACATTTCTCAGAGGATAATTTAATGATATTACTAAAAGTACAGGAATCCATATACCACCTAGATGATTAGGCAAGGGGTTATTAGCTAAGCCATTGTCTGAAACCCACTGAATCACAGGTCCTTTTGAAAAATGATTGGTTCTTTTGTTCTAAAGATGGGTTCTAAAATATAAGAGAAGTTCCAAGAAGCAGAGCTGAAAGGTAAAAAGAACACAGACCTTGCATGGGCCTACATATCTCTTCATAAGCAAAGGAGTAAGGTAAGATATTAAATCTTTTCTTTCATAACATTAATAACTGAAATCAGCCAACCCTTCAGGATAGCCTACCTAGGTCACCCTAAATCGCCTGTGTAGGACAGTGGTTTGAAGTGTCTAATATATACTCTAATATAGAACGGTAAGGTTTTCACATCTAGAGGACAAGATGTAATATACTTCCATAGGTTGCACTATAAATCAATATTGCAGTTTAATTTAATAAACTTATTCCCTGAGTTACAAAAATATTGACTCAGTTTCTTAATTTTAATATATACTGAATATTGTTAGACTTTTCAATGAAAATAATTTGGCATTAAACTGCTATTGTCAGATCTTTATTGTAGTGCTTTTACTACTATATTAAATAGAAATTAACACTGTTTTCACAGTAAGAACCCAGTCACGGGCACTCCCAGGGTCAGAAGGACTCACTCCTTTCAGTGTAGAGCAGCGCAAAATGTGAGGCCATCTTGTTTGTAACTCAATCGGCTACACCATATGCCACTACTGACTCACTTGATTGAGTTAAAAGGATGAGCAAACAATTTTGGTTTGTCTCTCTACTCGGAAAAAAGAATAATTTCTTATTATATTTTATACTCTAATATATAAGCAAATACTGTAAAATTTACCTAACTTCTCTCCTGATTGAATAATATCAATGAATTATTTTCATGGTTTCTATATAGTCTCTTTAAAGCTAAATTTTATAATTATGTTTCCTAGATATTTTATCTGAAAATGAAAACAATAATTCTTTTTGGGCTACTGGGAGCCACAATGTCAGCTCCGGTAAGTGATTTCATAGTACAACCAATACCAGTATGTAAAACCTTTAACAAATCTTTTTTTTTTACCATTTTTTATCATTTTTTTAGCTTATCCCACAGCAAATTTTGTCTGCAAGCAATAGCAATGAGGTTAGTACTCAAAATAATCTCCACCTTTTTGTTTGTTGGTTCTTTTAAAACATAGTATGGTAGAGACAAAAGCCAAAAATTCAAAGTGTAGTTAGGGGCAATAAAAATTCTTTGGTTCTTCAGTGCTCTTGCATCTAAATGCATTTCCAACGTTCATGTTTGTTTTGTATACCTGCTTATTTCTAGAACATTATTTTACCTTGTTTGATTGTAAATTTTTTAAAAGCAGTAAAAATATCTTGCATATTGTTTTATTTTAATAGCACCTTATACAGGTATATACAGGTATTTAAGAGCATAAAATAACTAAACCAGGAATGGGTTTAAGTTGTGCAATCTCATACACAGCAGGGGAGAGGCAGTTAAATCCCAACCTCTAATCACTGCAATTTAGTATAAGCTTAGTGAGAAAACATCTCACTCCTAACGGGAAACTAAGATTAGTCAGCTCTGACTTATGCTATATTTGTAACAAACATGGTTCTTAATAATTATGCCATATAGTAACCTTGTTTTTATATTATCTTTCCTTATCTAGTTACTTCTGAATCTTAATAATGCTCAACTTCAGGCACTACAGCTTCAGGTACCTCTATCTTAATAATTATTTTAAGAATATTTTTCTACTGCTTCTAAGAACAAAGTGCTTTCTGATTCTGTTTCTGAAATCTCAATTTTTAAGGTTATAAATTTGTTCCATGTATTTTAATGACCATATGTTTGAACACTAAAGTAAAAACTGTAATCTTATTAGCATTTACTTATTAAGAATCTAATTAGCATTTATTAAGAATCTCTGTCTGGTGTAGTCCAGACAGAGATTCTCACAACTACAAGATAGTTAACTATTTTACATAAAATCATACTCAGCTAACTGGTTAAAAAAAAAGATTTGAATCCAGTTTGGCAAGTGCAGAAAATATACTACTCTTTATTGACCTCGTTCTGCCCAATATTTCTCATGGTCATTGGGAATTTAGCATTATTCATGCCATTTGTATGGCTCACAATGTGCCAAGATGTTATCTTTTTTCATAATGAATACAACAGTGAAAATGTAGAAATCCTTTACTTGCTCAGGACTGATTTCAATGGTTTCTGAAATAAAAGAAGAAAGCTTTCTTTCTTTATTGTTCAATTTTACCATTTTTTAACACTTTTATTGCTGTTCAAGTACAGTTTTCTGACTTTCCCCTCACCCATTCCCACCACCCCAGCCCTCCCCACCTCCCTCCCGTCTCCACCCCCCTTCCTTGTTAATAGTCCTTTTTAATAGTTCCTGCAAACTCTTCACCCTTTCCCCCTATAATCCCCTTCCCTCTACCCTCTGGTCACTGTCAGCCTGTGATCTCACCTTTAACAGGAATCTTTCTTTTGTGTTCTTCCAGAACCCGTTTAATTCATGGATTCCTCCTTTCTCTGGGATTCTACAACAACAACAGGCTCAAATTCCGGGGCTTGCCCCATTCTCTTTATCGACTCTAGACCAGTTTGCCAGACTGCTCCCAAACCAGATAACTTTCCCAGGGCAGGTCAGTTTTCCCCAGGGAAACCGAGTGGGACAACTGGACCCCTCACAGTCTCAAACACCAGTGCAGACCCAACAGGGCCCTAACCACGTAAGTTGCACCTCTTCCATCTTATTCTGAGGAGAGATGATACGCATTGAATGTGAAAATGAATACAATCAGCTTTAAAATAAGACAACTTATTGAGCAAGAATTCTTCTTCATAATAGGTTTCTACCATTGCTGGAAGTTCCTTATCTTTTTTGATTAACATTAAAAAAAACCACTTAATCCAACTATTGTAGGATCATAGCCACAAATCAAAAGTATTAAAACATGTTTTGGAAAATATAATTTGCATTCATGATAGTGCATATAACAGATAACTTTCTGTTCTCATAGAAGTCTGCTAATGTATAAATTTATATGTCTAGCTTTAAGAAAAACAGCTTTAAGAAAAAAATCTGGGATTTTAAATTAAAAAGTCAAGTAAAACTTTTTTATGTTTTTTTTTCTTTTGGCAGGCAATGCCTTATGTGTTCTCCTTTAAAATGCCTCAGGAGCAAGCACAGGTAAATAGGATAACATCATTCCTGTAGAGAGAGGGATACTAACATTTGCCTTTCAGTGAATGCTTTCTTTTATATCTGTAGCTCTGACTCCCGTAGCAGGGCTATAAAAACCCATTGGCATCACAGTTTGGATGCTGCTATTGCTAGGCTCGCATCAGTTTGTTAAAGGCAGGTTCACTTAACTCCTGAAGAAAGGCCAGCTAGGGAGAGTCTGCAGGGCTCCTGGGTTCCCAGGGCATCACCATGTTGAGAATAAAGGGGCTCACCAAGCCTTAGCCTTGGGTTATGTGCTCTCTGTGTCTAAAGTGCTGGCATTTGGGAATAATTCAAACAAAGCCATGGAAAGATTTTTCCCAACTTTAAATTTTTTCAGAGTGAGATGCATTAAATTGATAAAATATATGATATGTTCTGTTATAGGAAACACTTGGCCACATTATTTGAGGGTTATCCAGTTCTGGTCAAAACATTTCCAGGTTCTGGTACATTTTAAATTTAACTCCATGTTACAGTCAAATGATTGATATTTCTTAAAATATGAATACAAACTAGTAGAATCATTAGAGTAATATAGAAGACCCTCTCCAGATTAGGCTAATTAATTTTATAATATCTTGGGTTCAAAGAAATTAGGATATAAATAAAGTACATTATTCACCAGTAGAATACTGAGCATTCACTACTCTGTTACACTGTTGACTCTACTGTAATTATAATTATGTAATCTTGTCCCATCCCAAAACAAAACAAAAGTTACTTCTAGACATTATCTCATTGTATGTCATAGCATTTAGATAGTTAGAACATGGCAGGTGGAATTACTTCATTTTAAAAATCAGAAAAGTCTTAACGAGATTAAATTGTCTATTGTAATGGAAGTAAAGAGCTGAGTTGAAATAGAATCCTTCACCCTTCTTTTAACCACTAAACCTGTGGCTCTCCACCCTGGCTTTGCCTTAGATTCTTTGGTGGTTATTTTGAAAATTACAAATGCCTGGACTCTGCTCATATCTTATGAATCAAAACCCCATGAGTTCCCAGGTATGATTATCTGCTAAAATGCTCAATAGGTAATTTTGATTCTTAGCCAGGATTAAGAATCATTGCACAAAATATATATTTCAAACCACAGCTGTTTTTTAACTCATATCTAATCTAGTCTTATTTAATTATGTAAGGAAAGAAAACAGGACACAAAACTCCATGTCTGCACTATGAGCTAAATTTTTTATGAACATATGTATGTTTAGACATAAATGGAAGCAATACATGATGATGTGGATAATAGAGTTGCAGGAGACTTTATTTGCTCCTAGTCTTTAGATTATCAGAATATTCTAAAATGCATATAGATTATCTTAATAAACTGTCAGTACTAAAGGCAATATATTCTTGATACTGTTCTCATTATGGTAGAAGGGCTCATACCAGGTCCTGTAGAATGATGATTCTCAAAAAGTGTAATGGAAATGTTACATAGGTGATTCTCTTCTTAGATAGTTGCAAGGTAATTTGTAGATAAAGTCTAAATTTTGTGTAAAAAGTTCAAGGCATCCTTTTTTAAAACTTGTTATTCAGTTGGGCATACTATTTCCTAAATGTGTTTGACCAACCAGCCTTGAAACAAAGTCCATTCCAGTATCACGTGCAATACAAGTTCTTTATTAAAGTTGGGGAAAGAATGTGTATGTGTTTTGTTGTTGTTGCTCACAAAATTACCAGCTATACAGATCATTTTTAAGCCAATATTGAGTTTGGAAGACTTTTTTAAAATGCCTATACTGATTCAAAGGGAGCTCTTATCTGAGTTTCTGTTTACAAATACATGCTTCAGTACTATCCGGTTTACATGCTCCTGCCCTGGGAACAGCCTCAGCAAACCGTCCCACAGCCACCTCCACAAACGGGACAGCAGAAATTTGAGGAGCAGGTACTGCAAGTGTTTGATTTTAATCTGGCTAGATCCACCCGAGAAAAGAGAGGATAAGGTAAATTTTCAGAGAAAAGAATATCAGAGTGTATTTAGTGCAAAAACCCAGAAGCTTGCAGTGATAGGCATAAAAGATGATAGTGCTTCCTTCTACTATATGACTAATTTGGAAATGTTCTAAAGCTGGATTTTAAAAGAATGAATCAGTGACTGGACTGAACAAAATCAGAAGTCAAAAGCTAAATTATCTTAGAAATAGAAGTTTCCTAACTTTAAAAAAATCGACCAGCATCCCTCTTATCATATATATATATATATATGGTTATTGTTTAAAATGCATATAGCTACCATGATGAAAGTTACCTATGATCACCATATCTTGAGATACAATTAGATAAGTTTACATTAAATTTTGTAAACCTGTAATATTTTTTTAGAATTCTAATGTAAATTCAGGTGGATCATAATAAGTAGATTTATTTTACTTAAAATGGAAAAAAAGTAATAGTTTATCACCACTATAAAATTTTCCATCCAAATCAGAGAAAACTGAAAATTATTATTTAAATGACTAGTAGTAGTAATTCCAATTGCCGTCTTAAACCAAAGACAAAGGAAAAGTTTTAACCTAGAAATTATATGATGTTAAAAGGATGCTTAGTAATTTAACAAAAAATTTTACTGACTAAAACATATGAGCTTTCAAAAAACATTTAATATAAAAAATATAATTTTATGTAATCATTTATCACAAAATTATGACAAAAATCATCAGAGCAAATCTAATGCATTTTTTCAAAAATCTGACAGATGCCATTCTATACTGAATTTGGAAATATTCCACAAGCAGAACCTGTAAGTAAATGCATACATTTCCATGTAAAAACAAAACTAAGTTTTTTTCCAGTTCTACTTTATTTTTATTTTTTATTTTTTTATTGTTGTTCAAGTACAATTGTCTCCATTTTCACCCCACCACACCTGCCTGTCCCACCCATCCCCGCCTCCCACCCTTGACCCTCCCCACTTTGGCTTTGTCCATGTGTCCTTTATACTTGTTCTTTAATGGTCCTTCCCCTATTATTCCTCTCCCCCATCCTGGCTGATTACAGTCAGTTTGTTATTTCAGTGCCTCTGGTTGTATTTTGCTTGCTTGTTTGTTTTGTTGATTAGGTTCCACTTATAGGTGAGATCAAATGGTATTTTTGAAACTACTTGCTTCAGAACTTATTAAATATATCAGTGCCCTTCAGCCCAAAGCCACCAGGAACATATTTGTTCCCTAGTTGAACAAAGTTGAATTTATTTATCATTGAAATGGGGGAGGACACACACTGGAGGGTGTCTTAATAGGAAGGATTATAGGATCTGGGGTTGTATCAGGTGATTTGGGGGAGAGTTCAAAGAGTGACAGTTCACTCTGGTTCTATAATTGAGTAACAATGATTCTTACATCGAAGGTACTAATGGAGCAAGGCAAGGTTGTGATTGGTAAAGAAGCAAGTTACTGATTAGCCAGAATACGAGGACGCCTGATATTTTCATGTCTCACACTGTGATCTTGCATTAGACAGATTACAAAGTGATCTTGTTGTTGTCGTACTTCATTGTATTCAGAGGCAAACCTGTCTAATGTGGGTGCTCTGTAGGATCTTTAATGTTCAAGAGAACACCCAGGCCCTGTAGAGAGTGGCAGGCAAGAAGCTCCTGAGAACATAAACAGAGCTATTTTGTCAGGCCAGTTTCTCAGTGTAGGGAGCTGCTTTTCTCTTTCTCAAATCTAAATGATTGTTTTTGTTTTTAAGAAACTAATTTAAGAAGTTAGGAAGTGTTTAATTGCTTTGAATGCAAAACAACATATTGTAGAGGTTAATAATTCAGACTTCTGTAAACTTCCCAATTTCTCAGGTTATACCAGGAGGACAGCAGCAACTAGCCTTTGACACCTTCCTAGGCACAGCTCCTGAAACTGCTGTGATGGTAAGGTCCCTAACACGCTTCACTAGCAACTGACAACCTACAGGTTCTCTCACTGTTGTTCATGTTAATAAAAATCATTATTATCATTCCATCAATTATTACATCTTGGCCCTGGCTGGTGTTGTTCAGTAGTGGACTGCGTACTGGCCTGAGAACCAAAGAGTCACCAACTCAATTCCCATTCAGGGCACACACCTGGGTTGTAGGCCAGGTCCCCAGTATGGGGTGCTTAAGAGGCAACCCCACTTTGATGTTTCTCTCCCTCCCTTTCTCCCTCCCTTCCCCTCTAAAAATAAATAAATAAAATTTAAAGAAAACCCAATTAGTACATCTTATGCCAGTCAAGATTCAATTTACTCAGTTTCTCAAATATTTATTGAGGGACTACCATGTGTCAGATATTCACCTACATACAGTCATTTAAAAGTCAGGTATTAAAAGACATCCACATTAGCATAGTCTTTCTAATGGATATATTATATCTAGAAAATATTCAAGACATTTACTTCTTAAATTAATTCTTTGCCCTGCATCTCAATCCGGTTGCTTTATATTCTTCCTGATTTGGCCTTGTACTTGAACCTGAAAGCATTTTGTTTTCTTTCTCATTCTCTATAGCCAGCAGGAGGAGTGATACCATATTTACAAAAAGAAATAATAAATTTTAGGCATGCCAGTGGAGGAATTTTGACTCCTTCAACTTCACAAAAACCCAGCACAACGAATATTTTTGCTTCTGCTATAGACACAACTAGTACCCCAGAGCTCATGGAAGAGAAGGTAGAGTAACCAAATATTCATTTTATGTAAGACATTGTTGTCTAATATAAAACACAAAGATAAGGTTAGTGCTTAATTTATAAGGCTTAGTTATGAAAATGAATTGATACAATAAAATATATGGTCTTGACCTTGAATGAGGAGGCCTATAATTGCTTACTGATAATTAATAAGAACACAGTTTAATTTTGATTTATAAGAACTTCTTATGAATGTCTTTCTTTCTCACTAGGCCAAGACTGGTAGCCAAAAGAAACCATAAGATGTCCTAATTATCCAGAGGTTTTGGTAGGTATTTGCCAAGAGGCCTGCTTTAAGTACTATGACATATTCTAAATTAAAAGAGGGGGGAAAACTGTCAGGAAAACAAATGAAGAGACCTTACCAAAAAAAGTTATATATTCCTATAAAGCTCAAAATGGTTATGAGAATTTAATAATTTTTTAAACCTCAATAAATTTTTAAGAATTATCTATGCCTTTCCCATAAACTTGGTATAAACTCTGAAAACACAAATAGTATATATACTGAGTCCAAATAAAAGTCATTCTGCAGACACTATTGATAGAGTCAACTTTCCCAAATCAAGACTTTGCTTTGCAAGATACAAGTTGTAATCATATCAGCCAGTCTGTGTTAGATTGGAATTAAATAGTTTCAGAGATAAAAAACTACACCATCACCTGGAAATTTAAAATGTTATGGTTTTCGTATTAAATATAACCTTAATTGCCTGTTCTAATGTGCTTGGCTGGCTGTAAGGATAGTGAGTATTTGATAGAAGGACAGGTTGGCATGGCACCAAGAAGTAAAATATACCCACTGAAAAGCAAACAATTCGGACTGAAGGGAAAACTAAGAGGCAAGGTTTTTTTTTAATCTCTTCCCTGCTGCCTATAAGACCCTTCTGATTCTTCCTTTTGTGAAAATAAATATTCAGCATTCTTTGGATAAAAAATCTATAATAATACAACCATAAATGAATAGTGTTAGCACTTTTTTAGAAAAGATTCTTATATTATGTAATGTTTTATACAATGCAAATCAAAGTAATTTAATCAAAAATATTAAAAGAATTTCAGCATAGTGTGACTTTAACTCTACATGGCAGTAATGCCAGAAAACATTTCCATTTTTAATCACTTTTAGTTATTATTCTATTACAGTTGTCCCAATTTCCCCCCTTTTCCCTCCTCTGCCCATCCCACCCCCCAACTCCCAGTCAATTCCTACCCTGTTGTCCATGACCATGGGTCATTCATACATGCTTTTTGTGTAGTCCCCATACCCTTCTTTTATTAAACAGTTCAGAAAATATCTAGGAAATTTTATACAGAACAGTCTAATGACACTAACATGTTTTTCTATCTTATTTTTTAGGAAAGAAGACATGACAATGCCTCAAATATCATTTTAGGCTATTTGCTTCCTTGCTGCTAATACCAGCTCTCTGATATATGCAAAATATCTCTGTTCTTCTCTGAATTTCTTTTTACTTATAGTTTTGCACTCTTTAGATAAATCACAGAAAAACAATACAATTATTTCTAAGTCATGTCTTTATAAAATTATATTTCTTTTCAAATATTCTGTCATTGCATAATCTGTAATGTAACGATTAGAGTAAAGCTAGTATCACTGAATAAACTACATAATGGCATTAATAAGAAGTGGCTCTGGAAAATGATATAATTGATGAAAATAAAGATAAACTGACATTGGATTTATGAGTTTGGTGCTTGGGATTGAGGAGCTAAAAGTATGTACCTAATTTTAGCATATCTCATTATTTCTCCCAGGCCCATTCATTTAGACTCTTTGCATGTAGTCTCCATTAAAATCAACATTATTTGGTGGCAGATATCATGAAGTGCATGTTCCCAGTATGTCACATCTACAGAGAGAAGGAGACTGTCCTCACCCAAAAGGATAAGTCCCCAGGAGGATGAATGCTGGTTTGAAGAGACAGTACCTGGTACATGATAGGGAATAGATTTTAGATTTCAATCTGGCTTTGAACCTTCAGCAAGTCACTTATACTGCCTGAATCTCAGTTTTCTCAGGTGCAAAAGAGAAATAACGATGCCTACAATTTAGAAATTCTAAAAGGACTACATGAACTAACACCTATAAAAAACCTGACTCACATAAAATACACAGAAAATGTTAAGGTTTCCTCTTTCACTTAAAACTATGGAAGTGCTATTTGCTTATTTCCTCAGCTTTGGACCTTTACCTGAAATTCTGAGAAAACAGAAAATTTGACTTTCAATATATTTTATATATTTCTATGTGGATTTGCATTGATGTGTGTGAGTGTATGTACAAGAAAAGAAATATGCATGAATGAGTAAATTAATGAATATGCGTTAGGTGGTTTCAAACAAATTTGCTCAGGGTTCTAGGCTTTAACATTGATCACAATTCATAGAATCATACCTTTTCCAACAGTAGTAATGTTATGACTCTGAAATTTGCTACTTACTAATGAAAGAGTAATCTACTAATCACTTGTTCTACCTTAATCTTATACTGGATCCTTTTACCCTAAATTAGTGACTTGAAGGAGTGTAATCCTGGGTAATTAACTGAAAATATTGGACATGACACAGCAATTCAAATACCTACAGATCTGATAAAACACAAGTGGATCTTAGGAAATATGTGGATATTTAAAAAATATGGGGATTATATAAGTACAATACTGACATATAAAACCATAAAATGGATAAGAACTACATAAAAATACAATGATAAATATTGACATTACTTCAAGAATACATATTTTGTTAAAACTTTAAGTTTAACTCATCATGGTAAATTTATTTATTCCAAGCAATATTAACAGAACCTTATGATTCTCTATAGTTTTAGCAGATCCAATTCAATGACAACTTCAAAATAATTCCTTAATCTCTGTTCAAAATTCAGTCTATTTCAGGAAAAGGTTAAGTGTTAAGGTATTCTTGGACAACAACTGTGTTTGAAAACCAGAATACTATCATTGCTACCAATGAACTATTCTATATTTTCAAATATATGTGATAAAACAGTTTTAAATTTTTTTACGGAAATTAAAAAACAAGAGTGTACAGTTTGTGAAAATCCACTAGAGTACATGCAAAAAACTAAGTTTTGTTTGTTAGTTTTAACCCTGGCATCCCAATCTCCACATCCGAGGCCAGTAAAAGAAAGATAAAGCTTTAAAAGAAGTTTATAGTGGTGCTGTTTATAATAGCCAAGTGCTGGAAACAGCCTAAATGCCCATTAGTAAATAAGTGGATCAAAAAACTGTGGTATATTTACACAATGGAATATTACACAGCAGAAAAAAAGAAAGAACTCCTACCTTTTGTGACAGCATGGGTGGAACTGGAGAATATTATGCTAAATGAAATAAGCTAGTCAGTGAAAGGCAAATACCATATGATTCCACCTATACAATGAATCTAATGAACCAAATAAACTAATGAAAATAGAACAGGCATGGAAACATAGAACAGACTAAAAGTGACCTGGAGGTGGGGATAATGGTACAAAGAAGGGAGGGGGAGAATAATGGTGGAAAGAAGGGGAAGGGACTAGACAAAGAACATGTATGAATGACCCACTGACATGGACAACAGTGTGGGAATTGACTGCAAGCAGGAGGTGGGATGGGCAGAGGAGGGCAAAGGGGAAAAAATGGGACAACTGTAATAAACAATAAAAATTATTCTTTTTAAGTTTAATTTTGAACAGATGTAACCAGAAAAATGCTACGTAGAATGTAGCATAATTTATTTGGTATCACCTTTGCTTAGATTTGATAACTCACAATACAGGGTTGGGCAAATGTAGGTTTACAGTTGGGAGTATACAAAACAGAGTTTAGACTTTCAGTCAAGATTGACACGTAGGTAGACACACTATGCCTCCTCACACAACCAAAAGGACAACAACAAATTTAAAAACAAAAACCAACCAGAACTGACAGAAAATTGAACTATATGGAAGTACAACAACCAAGGAGTCAAAGAAGACACATTTATCCAGACCAGTAAAAAGGACAGAGATGGGCAAATGGACAGAGAGGACTCTCGGCAAGGTGGCAGCTGGAGGACCATATGAGGTGGTAGATTGTGAACCAGGCAGTCCCATATTTGGACACAGATAAACTGGGAGGAACAACTGGGGAGCAAGACAGACCTCACAACCCAGGGCTCCAGCACCTGGAAACAAAGCCTCAAAGCTATGATTGGAAACACCTGTGGGGGTTGAAGTGGCAGCAGGAGAAACTCCTATTCTCACAGGAGAGTTCGTTGGAGAGACCCACATGGTCAGAGACTGTACACAAGTCCACCCACCTGGGAACCAGCACCAGAAGGGCCCACTTTGCTTGTGGGTGGCAGGGGAAGTGACTGAAATCTGGCAGAGAGCAGAGCAAGCACCATTGCTCCCTCTCGGATCCCTCCCCCACATACAGCATCACAGCACAGCAACATGGATTGCCCCATTCTGGTGAACACCTAAGGCTCCACCCCTCACTACCAACGTAATAGGTGCAACAAGACAAAAAAAATGGCTCAAATGAAAGAATAAATCAAAGCTCCAGAACACATACAACTAAGTGACAAAGAAATAGCCAACCTATCAGATGCACAGTTCAAAACACTGGTGATCAGGATGCTCACAGAATTGGTTGAATTTGGTCTCAGATGAAAAAAATGAAGGTAATGCTAAGTGAAATAAAGGAAAATGTACAGGGAACCAATAGTGATGGGAAGGAAACTAGGACACTAATCATTGATGTGGACCAGAAGGAAGAAACATTCAAGCGGAAAAAAATGAAGAAACAAGAATTTAAAAAAAAATGAGGAGAGGCTTAGTAACCTCCAGGACATCTTTAAACATTCCAACATCTGAATTATAGGGATGCCAGAAGGAAAAGAGGAAAAGCAACAAATTGAAAACTTACTTGAACAAATAACAAAGGAGAACTTCCCCAATCTGGTGAAGGAAATAGACTTCCAGGAAGTCCAGGAAGCTCAGAGAGTCCCCAAAAAGTTGGACCCAAAGAAGCACACACAAAGGCACATCATAATTACATTAGCCAAGATTAAAAATAAGGAGAGAATCTTAAGTGCAGGAAGAGAAAGGGAGACAGTTAACTATAAAGGAGTTCCAATAAGACTGGCAGCTGATTTCTCAAAAGAGACCTTGCAGGCAAAAAGGGGCTGGAAAGAAGTATTCAAATTCATGAAAGGCAAGGACCTACATCCAAGATTACTATATCCAGCAAAGCTTTCATTTAGAATAGAAGAGCAAATAAATTGTGGCTCAGATAAGGTGAAGTTAAAGGAGTTCATTATCACCAAGTTTTTATTATATGAAATGTTAAAGGAACTTATCTAAGAAAAGAAGATAAAAAACATGAACAGTAAAAGGACAGCAAACTCACAATTATTAACAACCACACCTAAAACTAAAACAAAAACAAAAGCAAACTAAGCAAACAACTAGAACAGGAATAGAATCACAGAAATGTAGATCACATGGAAGGTTATCAGCAGGGCAGTGAGAGGGGGAGAAAGTGGGAAAAGGTACAGAGAATAAGTAGCATAAATGGTAGGTAGAAGATAGACAGGGGGAGGTTAAGAATAATATAGAAAATGTAGAAGCCAAAGAATATGTATATGACCCATAGAAATGAACTAAAGGCAGGGAATGTAGGAGAGACAGGTGCACAGTGTGGAGGGGAATAAAAGGGGAGAAGGGAGAAAACTGTAATAGCATAATCAATAAAATAGTTTTTTTTACAAAACAAGGTTTATTCTTGTATTATTGTTTAATTATTAGTTATTTTATTTTCATTATTATTAACCTCCTTTTGCCTACCCCTGCCTGTATAGCTTCAAAATTTTCCGTACCAATCTTCTCCATGGGGTGCTTCTTATCTAAATGGATTATAACAACATTATTTCAAGCCTGAAATAGAAAATCCATGTGCCTCTTCTCCATCATTACATCCATATACATTCTAATGGTCTAGAAGCACTTTTAAGTGTGTAGACTTTGTGTGCAATCTGATGATGATGACATGTGTGTGTAGTTAATATGCTGGAAGATCACACTGATCTTGTGGAGGCTTTTGTTTTTATTTACTCATATATTCATACATTTATTTCACTTTTGTCCTTGGTACTATGGCAAAATTAAGTCCTATTAACATGCTCTTTACCCTGTGAAGTTGCCTTCTGGCATATGGTGTTTCTCAAGCTCCCCTAAATTGGTGGAACTCTAATTCCTATTCAGTCTCCACAAAAATAGGGTTGCTAAACTCTCTATTCTGCTATTTCCATTTTCCAGCTATTGTTTCCCTCTAGATTCTTGATATTTTGCTTTACATATGCATATTTTAGTGGTCAGCCAAGGATTTGGACAGAGTTTACATATAGATTTTGAGGCTCTCAGCTCAGAGATTCCCTACATTAGTTACCCAAACTTTCTTTTTTGATGTCTCAGAACCTGTTACTCTTTTTTTTAACTTTTTAATTTATTTAATTATCGTTCAAGTATAGTTTTCTGTCTTTTACTCCCATCCCGCCCACACCACCATCCCTCCCCACCTTCCTCCCATTTCCACCCCTGTTAGTTTTTGTCCATGTGTCCTTTATACTTGCTCCCATGAATCCTTCCCCTTAATCCCTGAAATTCCCTCTCCTCTCCCCTCTGGTCTCTGTAAGCCTGTTCTCTATTTCAGTGTCTTTGATTATATTTTGCTTGTTTGTTTGTTTTGTTGTTTAGGTTCCTGGTAAAGGTGAGATCATATGACCTGTTACTCTTTTACTGAACTTGAGTTGGCCCTACACCCTGCAGTTAGGGAGGCCATATAAAAAAGGTGATATGAATGTAGATTTCACCTTTATTACAGGAATCTAATTTTCTTTTAAGTTTCTATCTGCTTTTAGTCACTCTCCAATAACTTTCAAATGTTGTTTGTTTCAATATTATGCCCAGAGCTTATAATTGTAATTAGCAAGGAGGTTTAGTTCAACATAAACTTTCTCCAACACTAACAGAAACTAGAGGTCCATATTCTGGAAATTTTTCCTCATAAGTATCTTTTGTGTCTTTTTATATTTATCTGCACTACCTCTCCTGAAGACCATGCTCATCTCCTATGAGGACTAATATATAACTACTTCCATACTTGTTCCCCTTGAAAGAGTGATACATCCCTCTTTCAAGTGATACATCCCACTTTCAAGTGATACAAACCATGTGACACCTTCCCATTGGTTTATACTTAATCTACAAACTCCTTTAATTGGCTCGAAAAGTTTATGTTACTTGCTCCTGCAGATACATTTGCCATAATATACCTCTTGATCATTACACCCCAGTCAAACTCATTCACATTCACAAAATTTGCCATGAGCTCCAGATACCTGAAATTTCACACTCTGTTTCCTGTGCCTGTACAATTGTTCCTCCTCCTGTTCATTTGACTAATGTCATATAATTTCTAAGGTCTTTAATTTTTCATAGACCATTTTAGGTGGGGGTAGGGGTCCTGTGTTCCTATGATAACTGTGCTCCCTTAATCATTTCACTTGCAGATGCCATTGCCACTTCTGTGTATTTGGTCTGACAAGCTGTGGACTTGAGGAAAACATGGGCAGCGTCTTCTCTCATCAGTGCGACACAGCGACTTACATAGCACTTTCTCTCTAATTAAAGCACCATAAATGCTTAATATAATAAAATTATACATAACATTAATGAGCAAAGCCTACTTTGAATACCATCTGATTTCACCCACCAATAATTTCACAACTTAAACAGCAAAGGCCAATGGCTGAGCAGCCCTGTTTGCTAGTTCTCCCCAAATCATAAGACATGCAATATATTTCATATAAAGTATTTGTCAGCTTCTAGCACATAAGCATTTTGACAGGGTTCCCTTAAATAATGTAAAGGTAAAAGGACATTTTCTATTTATGTGGGTCCTTTCAGATTTAGTGTAATTAGAATCCATTAAATACAGAAAGCTTCTTTTTTTAAAAGATTTTATTTATTTATCCATAGAGGGGAAGAGAAAGAGAGAAGGAGAGAAATATCAATGTATGGTTGCCTCTCTGAGTCCCCCTCTGGGAACTGGCCTGCAACCCAGGCATGTGCCCTGACTGGGAATCGAACCGAAACTGTGTGGTTCGCAGGCCCACGCTCAATCCACTGAGCTACACCAGCCAGGGCCAGAAAGCTTCTTATTCAAATAAGATTCTTATTCAAAAGATTCACTTTTGATAATTCAACTGAACCATGAACATGGAGAAGATCAGACATGGACATGAAGGAGACCATAGGTCAAGACCTTTGATTTTCACACACTGCCATGGAGAAAACATAATTTTTATCTAAATTGTTAAAGCTATGAGACAATCAGGGAAATATATTGCTATTGTTATCTTAATGCTCAACTGGGTTGTTATAAAAGGTTTAGAGCTTCATCCAAATTAAGGAGAGTAGTGTGATTCAGATCCTGGGTGTGTGACTCTGCAGACCACTGTCTTAACCTCTGCCTGAGGGGTGTACGTCAGGGGAAAATCTCTGCTCAGGAGGAGCCGCAGGGAGTGTCTACAAGGCTCTGTGTAACACAGACTCAGTAGTAGTTCTGTAAACCATGTTTTCTATCAGAATGGTAGGTCCTATTCAAGTATTTTAGGAAGAAATGCAAAGTGCATAGGAGGAGGTCATTAAGATTTTAAGGTTTTGTATTTACTATCTTTAGTTGGAATTTGAGAAAAGAAAGGGTGGATATACAGGGTCCAGCACAAATAACACCCCTTTTTATTACAAAATCATTCATTACAAAATCATAAGCATGTAATTCTCTAACACAATCACACTGAAACATATCACATGACATTTTAGATACAACATTCAACTGAAAATTATAAATTATCAAACCCATACTATTGTCCTACCAACCACAGTCAAGCAGGTGTTACTCTGCTGGACCCTGTATTTTGCAGAGGAAAGGGGGAGTTTTGGAATGGGCCACATAAGCTACTTGTAATATATACCAAATATGGCAATTTCCATGAGTTAGGCCATATGAAAAAAATATCAAATCATTAATAGCATTTAGAATAAAACTGAAATTATATAAAATTATTACATCCCACATGTATGAAAGGAGTTAACAACCAGGGCTTCTTGGCTTTTGGCCATAGGGCTTTAAGATATGGTATAACTAATAAAGGACACCAGGAAATATCCAAAGAATTTTGAAAGATCATATTTTTTAACTCAAGAAGTATTTATTAATCACATATTGTGCACCAGTGTGAGCCAGGCCCATTCTGGGGAACACCACAGTGGGCATGGGGCTGTCTACCCTTGACTCTGGCACCCAGAGGAGTCCAGTCACCACAGTCACTTCTGGTTAAATGTATAACATTTACACAGGCTTTGAAGGGAATGCAGGTGTTTGTCTGTATCCATTCTCTCAGAGGGAAGATGTCAAAAACTTTTAAAAGTCAAAATTCCTCTTTAGTATTAACATGTCTGCAAATCTATTACAGTTTAGATCGTATCTCCTGGTTTTCAATTCACACACAAAAAAGTGAGAATGCCTAAAGAATGTGGTTTGTATTTCTACAAACTTTGTCAGCCAAAAAAATATGGAACAAGCTATTTCTCTTCTCTTATTAACTCTAGAATCAGTTAATCCACTGCTAAGACTTCTCATATGTGGCTTAAAATGAGCATTTCCCTACCACCAATTCTAATCCTGTTGTGAGAATAGGCCTGTGTGCCTTTTTCCACCCCTCACCCCACTAATTGCTAAACTTGTTCCAGTAGGTAGTCTAATCCCCACTTACAACCCAGCCTGAGAGTCATAGCTGAAAGGATACAGAGAGGTCACCTAACAAAATCCACTGACTACACAAAAATCCCCTCAGCTGTACCTCAGCCTTGGGCCACCCAAACTTCCTGGAATATCTGCAGAGATAGGTGTTTTTAACTTTTAAAAAGCTTTTCCTTACAGATTAGTTAATGTCTTGATATACTAATTTTCACTATTGCTTATCTGCATCCCCAAATATGGACTCAAGCTCTCTCTCACATTATAGCCTGTCCAGCTCCTGAAGGCCACTCACAACCTCTTTGTGAGCAAAACATCCTGGTTGCTCCTCCTTGGCTGACCCTTGGGCTTTGAAAGACAATGATGTGCTCAAAACTTCACAGAGGTGATTTCTGTTTATTAGATTCTGGCTGCATTCATTAAGGTCAACATAGGAAAGTAACGACCCCTGAATTCACCCAGAATTACACCTATGAGCCAGTGCTCGGCTCTTTGCATGGAGGGTAAAGTTAAATCACTAACCTGAAAGAATGATCTCCACTTTTCTGACATTGCTTGGTTTCAAAACTCTGTTATGTATATTCAGATTTAACTAACATATTAACTCCTACTCAGTTCTAATTACCATATAAGGTACGTTCATATACCTTTATATTAACTAAGGAACCTAATTATTTGAAAAACCCTAAAGATATATGGCAAAAAGAGGACTAATTTACTCTAAAGTTCAGCTTTGATGCTGGTAAAACCATCATTTATGAAGTCAGACACCACGATGAGTGCTTTTATACATTTCATTTCACTTCATTTCATTCCCAATTCCAGAGATAATTATCTTCACTTTCAAGACAAGAAAACTGAGACTCAGAGAGTCTGGCTTGCCTTCTTACAACTAATAAAGAAGAAGACCTACAAATGTAAATACAGACCTGTCAGATCTACAGCTCTTCCTTTCATTCAGCTTGGGGGCACCCATGGCTGACATCTTCATCACTCCTGTTGCCTCATGATAGGTACACTTTCAATAACAAGATAACCATTTAGCAACGTGCTAACTTAATCAGGACTATCTGTGGGCCAAAACAAATAGAAACCAAAGAAGAGGAAAGCAAAATGTTCCTTTTCAAAAGACAAATATTATATGATCTTGCTTATAAGTTAAATCTGAAAAACTAAAACAAATTCATTGCCCTGGCCTGTTCAGCTCAGTTGGTTTGAGTATCATCCCGTAAGCAAAGGTTTGGGGGTTCAATTCTCAGTCAGGGAACATGCCTGGGTTGTGGGTTTGGTCCCTGGTTACAGTGTGCCAGAGGCAACTGATCACTGCTTCTCTCTCTCTCCCACTCTGTTCCTTCTTTCTCTAAAACCAATAAGCATATCCTCAGGTGAGAATTAAAAAATCAAAAACCATAAAATCAAATTCATAGAAATGGAGAGTAGATTGGTTGTTGCCAGGGCCTGGGGAGTGGGGGAAGTGGCTGATGTTGATGGAAGGGTACAAACTTCCAGTGATAAAGTGAGTAAGTTCAGGGTACCTGCTGTGCAGCACTGTGACTGGGGTTAACAATACTGTGTTGTATACTTGAAAGTTACTGAAAGTTGGGTCTTGTGTTCTCATCACACATACACAAAAAGGTAACTATGTGAGGTGATGGATGCGTTAACCAGCCTCGCTGTGCTAATCATTCCACAACATATACTTACAACTGTACCCTTAAACTACCCAACGGTACATGCCAAATAAATCTCAATAAAGCTGGAAAAACCTTATGCATTGAAAAAGTGTAATATACAAAACTATTACATATTTTTAAAACCCTCTTTCTGTTGTATGTGTATGTATACTCAGCTATGACATATAATGTACTTTAAACTATGAGTTGCACTTTAAAAGGCTTGAAAGTCACTTTAGAAGATAATGAGAAAAATTAATTGGAGAGAAAATATGAAGACAGGGAGCCTAATTACAAAGCTATTCTTACAGTTCAAAAGAGGAGGAGGAACTAAATGAAGGAAATAGCAATAAGGATGCAAGAGACAGATTCTGGGAATATGCAGGAAGGGAAACTTAATGAGTATTAGATGCCAAAGGGAAGAGACAAAGAAAGTATAAGGTGAGCTTCAGATTTCTAAGTAGGATGAATAAGTCATTGACAACTATCCTCTGAAGGATTAAATAGAAGTGAGGAGTAGCTTTGGAGTGAAAAATAACAAGTTCAATTTCCAGTCATACCTATCAGAGATCTAAATGGAATGGCTAAAGATGTCAAACTAAAAACTTCAAGCCAAAGACATGTTAGGAAGCTAGATATAGATGTTATTATTCAGGCCAAGTATAAACTAAAAAGATAAGAGGTTATATACAATGAAGTGAGAAAAAAGAAGCAGCAAAGACTTAAGGTAGCTATCAGAGAAGTTGAAAAACAACAAGAGACAGTGCTTTTAAGAAGACTTTTAAGAAGTCAAAAGCTAAAAGAAAAATAAGCTTCCAGATGGGAGCAGGCACCACTATTAAATACCAAGAAATATCAATAACCTGAAGGCAGAAAAGCATTCACGGTTTTTCCAATTAAGAGGTAACTGGCAGCTTTTAGAACAACTGTGGGGGCAGAAGACTGGCTGGGTGGCAGCTGTTAATATAATTTCAGATAAGTAAAAGAAATTGAAACACAGGTTGTCAGATACAGAAGTGAAAAATATGTTATGCACACACAAAAATACATACTCACACACGCTTATTTTCCCTAGTCCTGGGGAAATCTACTCTTAGAATGGTCCAAATGAAAACTGATACAACATGATACTAGGTTTAATAATTAAGTTTCTGATTGAAGAAGTTTTCTCTAAATCAATGAAATAAGATTGAATTTTCCGTTACAGATAAAGAAAATTGAATGTTTCTCCTGGTTTGCACTGATTTTTCTAAACTGCTACAGTGACAATATAAAGGACTAATGGATAATGTGAGTTTTAGAATGAAATTGTAGGTATTCCTTGTGGTATCTGCCCCAGTACTAGCTATGATGTCTTAGGACCATTGCTAGCATTCTCTACTTCTCAGTCTCTTAATCTGTAAAATGGGATGATGTTGATAATAGCACTTTACTCTTAAGGTTGTCTGTTTTAAGGGTTAAATACTGCAATACATATAAAATGCTTAGGTTTGCTCTTAAGCAATTAAAGTCCTCAAGAATGTTAGTTGTTATTATTTTTCTGAGATCTCTTGAGAAAAGAGAAAGGAAAGGAAGGGACTTTGATGCATTACTACTATTTGGATCACGTGAACTCTCCTAAAATAGAAATTGACCTCAAGGATTCAATATTCTTCAGAGCTCTTAAATAAATAGTAAAAATCCCAAGTTTTATGACCTGACTACAGCACAAACAGTATGCACACATATTTAAGGTGATTCTTGAATTTTTTGAGGTCTGTAGATTTTAGTCCTACAGTTGATTATTATACCCTTTCTGTTAACTAAAGCTTTGATTGAAAAAGAGAATAATATTTCAAAAGGTAATCACAATGCTTTTATGCTCCAAAACTATAGTCCATTGCGGTGAGAAGCTCTAACCCTGCTGACTAAAACCCTGGAGCTGAAAGCAGAATCATGCAAAGGGTTTTCATCCCATCTTTAAGATTTTTGAAGATTCTTTGTCTTCTTAAAATTACACAGCCAAAAAAAGTCTTCTAATAAATTATGACCAATAAAAACAGGATACTTAGAAAATAAATTTTTAATTGGGGAAGTTAAAGAAAAAAATTTAAATAAGAGCAGGAACAATATTAGGTAAAATGATAAGCTTTGACTATATGATACATACAATTTCACAAGAAACCACAAATAGATATAGTCGGTAGTCACTCAACCAAAGTTTCAATGAAACTGTAAATGTCTGTTATTCCGCAATTTCAACACAATGTGAGGGCTGATGATTCCACTGAGTCATAACTGATCCCAGGGGAGAGGCCTCTGAGGCACTGCCTTCACTCCATTTACTTCGGAGCATATAAAACAGCTGTGAAACCCAGGGCCAGTCATTCCCCATCACCTACAGCAGCCTCCTATGAAAGAAACTGACTGGAAAAGTTTCAGGTGAGAAAATATTAACTATCGTTGCAAACTAAGACATATATATAATTTATACATATGTGTAAATTATAAATTATATGTGTGTATATATATATGTACACATATCCTGTGAACTGTCAAAGTAAAATTATTGAGATTTTCATGCTTGGAAACTTGTAAGCTAAGTAATTAGACAATCGTTTGGGGTAAATTTTTCTTCAAATCTGCATAGGTAATAAGTGTGTGTTTTAGAATGGCCATGAATCTCAGTGGGGGTGGAGGCTGGCTGAGTGGCACACCAAGACAGTTACAGGGTGAGGGTCATCATTTTGATTTTATGGGCCTCAAGTCAGGAAACAAAGAGAACACGCAATACCAGAGACTTTGGAAAGTATGAACAACGGCCACTTTATTTGTAGCCTCCGTTTGACCTTTAAATTTGGCTATAGTTATATTATACTCTACATCATGCTGATTTCAAATACTTGTGTTTTCTTATAAATTCTTGAATAAAAGTGATGCTCCGGAATGATGCATCTTTCAAAGACATACGTTCATATACTGCTATGGGTGGTGCAGCTTGAAAAGTAAAAAAATGAAATGCGGTAATTGGTAGTATGTCCTGACTACAGGACTTAATCTGGAAGTCCACGATAGTATTTATTTACTCTTTACTTAATGTGGTTTTGAATAACCCTTGAATTCTTTAATATCTTCCTATTGTAAATGCTCAGCTTGAATTCTGTCTTCTCTAAAATTGTCTCCCAAATTTGTTAAGTGACTTGCCCAACATCAGAGAGCTATTGGTAATTTAACACACAATGTACCTGGATTTTTAAAAAATTTGCGCTAACATTTGGTCTTTCTGCTGACTTCCAGGCTATTTCAGTGTAAGATGAAGCTGCTGCTTCTCATGGCAGCCATCTTGGCAATAACAGTTGGTTTCCCGGTAAGTATCCAGTTCTACACACCAGAGTAACTGGTATTATTTTAGTCTGATCAGGATTCCAAATTTTTTCCCTTCACACACACTGTATTCTACTTTATAAACAGGTCTAACACCTGCTCTTTTAATATTATATTCTAGAAAACATTATAAATGATGTATCATTCACTGCATAGTTCAATTCCACATAGCCTTGGCATAGTGGAATCAGTGTCATTTAAAATACATGGAAAGACTTGTCAGAAAATGGTTCCCGCAATATATTACGGACACTCAAATCCTAGATATTTTAAAGAAATGAATGCTATGAGAAAATACCAGGTAGTGAGAAGTCAAATTCTTTCCTTCATACAATGTGTACAAGTCTCTCAGTTCGTGTGCTTCGCCAGCACAACTTGAATTAATTTCATTGTTTGAGTTTCAGGTCACTCAAGACCAGGAAAGAGAACCACGAAGTGTAAGTTACATTTTCTTTTTTTAGCATACAAGGTTCTCATGCAAAATATCTAACTGTGGTTAAAGATACTCCTTTATTCAAACTTCCCAAACTCTAGAGAAATCGTCAGAGTTTATTTATTAGCACCCAACAGTGTAGACTTCAGGGATTTGATCTCTGCTTACACAAAGGGAATAATGTGAGCACTTCAGGTAACAATGGGACCCAAACTGAAATGGGTATCATTCTGTGATAGATTGGTTTATGATATCTTTTTCTAAAATTATGAAGCCTTATTTAATAAAGGTTCATCATTTCTAATGCCTCCACTCTGCTTTAACTCTACCAAGTCCATTCTGAAGAAAGTGAAAATTATGATAATTAAAACTTGAGAATTAGGAAATGTGTGCAGGCATCGATAATCCTACCAGAGGCAAATTCAGTAATGGGACATTTAGAGCTAAACAGTTCATCAAAAAAATGTTTTTATAAAAAGAAAAAAAAATTGAAAAGAAATTTTGTTTTGGAATCTGTTTATACTCACAAAAAAACTTTTTTAAAAATATGTATTTGTTAGAGAGAAGGGGAAGGGTGAAGGAAGGGAGGCAAATATCAATGGGAGAGAGAAGCATCCATTGGCTGCCTCCCATGCCTGCCCCACCCCAGAACCCAGGCATGCGCCCTGGCCAAGAATCAGACCAACAATGTTTCACTTTGAGGAATGACACCCTACCAACCGAGCCACACGAGTCAGGGCTTGTAGAAATCTTTCATCTGAAAGGAAGCATGGTTTTGAGGCTAGAACTCTAGTGTTAAGGATACAGAACTTGATAAGGATACAAATAGAATATGAATATTGAGAGGGAGAGGGGAGAAGAGATGAAGAGGAGAAAATATCTAACACATGGTTTGGGTACAGACCTTGTATAAATGCAAAAGAAGACATTTGACATCCCCTCATGCACATCCTTCCCTTTGGACTTACAGTTACAGAAGTGACTATCTGAAAAATTTGGCTATGAGTAGAAAGGTACAAGAACATAGTTATCTTTAAGTAATTTCCTAAAATGATGTAAATTAACCAAATCTCTGTTCTTAGTACACATAGAAAAGGTAAATGATTTTGGAGTTTCTAAAGCCTTTTACCTAAAAATGGAGACACACATGTTAAAAGACTCTCTTATGCATTTCCTTTTAAAGGGTAAAACAGCCTTTTTAATTTCTCTTTTTTTCCCAACAGCTCAGTGGGAGCAATGAATCACCTTTGCGGTTTTATGTGCCTCCTTACCCATATCCACCATCTGGTCCATATCCGCCATTCCCCCCTCGATGGTACCCATGGTTTAGATATTGTTTCTTTCCTCCTCCGATACCTCCACCTGGCCCCACACCTCTCAGTGGACAGTAAGGGAGAGAGAGTCCTGGTGGGATGTCACATGCAACAGGTGGTAAGTACACAGAGTAAAAGGCATGCGTTTTTTACGTTTGTTGTCTGTAGATAGCAATGCATCATTCCATGAAAAAAAAAAGGTCACAATGTTTTCACTTAGCCACACTCCTTAATGATTTGTCTCAACCTTTTTTCTCCCATAAAGATTGTCAGCGTCTCTACTCAGAGATACACACGTCTTTCCATGATCTTATCAACATCATAGTTGGAAACCCCCCTTTCCTGTGATATAATAGAAGCAGATACTTTCTTATTAAAATACTTTTACAGAAAGGTTTTTAACATTTTTCTATGATCATCACCATATGTGTATTTGGGGGCTGAGTCGGAAGGCTAAAGGAGGCAAAACTTCAACCAAAGGAGATCATCATAGATGAACTTGTGGATGTAGGATCTAAACATGATTTCTGCCTACTCCTTAGAAAACCGTGTGCTTTTCTCATTAATATTAAAACCCAAACCTAGCCTATGATTGTCACATTATAAAAATATCCTAAAGGCTGAATATTCCAATTATAGTGGAGGCCCCTTTCATCTTCCCATATCAGGAACAAAGTTGATGGTCTGTCAATTACCAGTTGAATTGAGGAAAAGTAGACTATATTAAAAGTATATTAAAGATTATATTAAGACATAGAGGAATATTTTGTGTCCTAGTTTCTAGGGGAAAAAAATCAGCTAATACCTACCACTGAAAGAAGACCTCTGTCTTTCTTGTATTTACTGTCTCCTTGAGCAGAAAGATTCCCAGTTCTTAAACTAGATGTACTTTTGAAACAATTAAAAAAGCAAAATCCTTGCAAGTTCACAAGCAAATGACCTATTAAGATTAATAACTATATGCCTCTTATTTTTTTCAGGTCACAAAAATGGAATGCAAGCCACTTCTTTGAAGAATTAAAAATCCTGTTATTAAAAGAAAAATAAATATAATGAAAGTTACATACTGAATTCTCTCATCAATTTCTTTAGTAGTCATATTTTGTTAACATAAATAAGATTATGGTTTTCTACTTTCTCAATGTGTGTTATCAGTAGTAACATAAAATCTATTTTAACAAGTTCTTTTTAAAATATTTTATTTATTTATCTTTAGAGGGGAGGGGAAGGAGAGAGGAAGAGAAACATCAATGTATGGTTGCTTCTTGTGTATCCCCTGCTGGGAACTGGCCTGCAACCCAGGCATGTGCCCTGACTGGGAATCGAACCTCAATCGTCTGGTTCGCAGACCCACGCTCAATCCACTGAGCTACACCAGCCAGGGCTTAACAAGTTTTAATATATTCTTCTTGATAAATAAACAGTCTAGAGAGAGTACAGGGAGTGGAGGTAATCAAAATCCATCAGCCCTGGAAAAACCTTGAATGAAAGTCTATTCAGCAGCTTATGCTCTGTATTTGCACTAACTGTATTAACAGAGCCAGAGATTGGTATCATTTAATTCAAAAAATATGAGTAATTGAGTCTCTATAGTTCGATTAAATCTGTACATTATTCACAGTAGGGTATTAAGCATTGGTAAAGGATCTCAAAACCACTCAAGTACTACCTCTAACTTCAAAAACTTATAATGGGTGAGATACTAAAATAGCATGTTTATCATCCTGGTATCATCATTTTTGTTTTGCTTTGTTTTTGAATAATAATTTTTATTGCTCTTATATACAGAAACTCAACAGTGTACACTTAGCCCAGTTTGGTGGCCATTTCCTTCACCTTGGCCTTCTCCAGCTTGGCACTGGGAGCCATGACTTTGGACCCAGGATGTTGCCTCCAAATGGTAGCAGATGGGAGAGATGGTAGTCATCTCATCATCTCTTTTGTTGTAATTGGCCCAGATAGCTTCTACCAGCTTCGCCGGCACTCCTTTGTCTTCTGAGTTGACCTGTGTGAAGGCAACAGTGGTGCAATTGTTTCTGTAGACTGGATGCCCCAGCCTGGCCTTCCCCTTGGTGATGCAGTAGGGAAACCCATCTTCTAGCACAGAGCAGGCAGGAAGACAACCACCTCAATGGGATCCACATCATGTGCAATCACTACCAGCTGGGGCTTCTTGTTCTCTGCCAGGCTCGTGACAGTGTTAGCCCCTGCTAGAAGGACACATGGCATCTTGGTGGGAACATTTCTTTTGCCAGCAGCTTTTTTCTCAGACGGGGCCATCCATCTCCACTGCTTCTCTTGCTTTGTCTCTGGTCAATATTTGTGGGCCAGCTTAAGCAAATGTATAACTGTTTGGTGTCCAAGGCCTGGATGAACTGGTTAGTGGCAAGAGGCACTTTCAGACACTTATAAACATAGCTCTTAGCCACTAAAGCCATAGGTAGTGGGGCCATTTGACAAAGCAGGTGAGGTTCCTTTTGGGCTGAATGTCCTGTCCAATGCCAAACTTCTTGGGCTTCTTCTCAAACAGAGGATATACCACCTTCTTGGCCCCCTGCCTCTTTACTACAGCAAGGGCCAGTACCACCTTCTTCCCCTTTAGCATCTTGGGCAAAGGGAGGAGAGAGCCAGAGTCCTTTCTTTGAGTCATTATATCATCAAATCTTTACTTAATCTCTGTACAGTAATCACATTTCAACGGGGGTAAAGTGAAGATCATGGAAGTCCTGTGGACCTAGCCAGACACAGATCTAGTATGTGGTAGGAAAGAAATACACCACCAGGCTATCCCACCTCCCATGCCTCTGTTTCAGCGTTGATCTAGCAGACAAAGTCTAAGTCCAGCCTGTGTGATGGCAGTGCTGAAGACCAGTTAAGTCAGTGCTTTCACTTTATTTCAGGAGGAAAATCAAAACCACGCTAAGAAAGGAAGCAACTACCCATCACCTCCTCTGCTGATCTATCTGCCACACTGCCACCAGTGTGATTTTTCAAAACATGCATTAACTTATATTTTGACTTGCTCCAATACCTTGGAAGGCTTCTTACTGCCTGCGATATAAAATCTGTTTCCCTCTGCATGTCATTCAAGGCCTTCTACATACTAATCTTCAAGTACTTTGAAAATTCCCCTGCCACCAGCCCAGCCTCCCTAGCACCCCTGCTGTCACACCAAGCCATTGCCATTCCCCACAACTGGCCTTGACCCCCACACAGCTGGGCCTTCACTTATGCTATGCTCTCTTCACTGAATGCCCATTCCTGGGTTTTAATGTGTAAATCCAATTGATCTGTCAAAGCCCAAATCCAATATTATGACTTTCATGAGAAACTTTCTTCTATCTCTCCAAACACAATAAGTCACTTCCACCCTTTCACCATTTCCCATGGCATTTTGTTTTCACTTATGTATGACTCTTATTAAGTTTTACCTTCCAAAGAATAATTCATTTATATTTCTATATCCTTCATGAGGAGATTGTAAGTTCCTGGAACATTACAATAATATAACTATTCCTCAATACTTAGCAGACAGAATATATGCAGTGAATGTTTGATAAATAAGATATGTAATAAAATGTTCAAAACTATATTGTTTCATATTGCTGACCTATATCATCATATGTTATCAAAAGATTTTCTGTGAGAAAAAACAAAAAGTTCTTAAAGTCATTATTTAAATGGTAACAGTTCTTTCTTAGCCAGTTACAATATTAATACCCATACTCTGCTATTGAAATAGCAGGGCCCATAAATGACAAGTTATGAATAAAATTATTTTTTCAAAGACAATGTAAGAATCACAAAATATATACATGTCTATGTCTTAAGGGTTTAATATTTGTGCCAACTTTGGGAAAAGACAAGTTTATAGGCTTTTACTTGAACAGCAGTACTTTCTCTTTCACACAAAGTAAATGCACATAGCAGAAGCTTTGTGAGTTTTATTGAGGGACAATGTGTCCTGCTCATCGGTTCCCATAAATCCCATAATAAACACTCTAGAAACAAACTCTGAAGGAGGAAAAGGTAGCAGGTGGTGATGAAAATAAACATGGTACATGAAAAAAGTCACCCAACCAGATCACACAATAAGTTTTCCATTATCTCACAATGGCAGCCTTTGTCCCTACAGATAAATTATCAGGAAATTATAAAAATTCCCTTAAACAAAGATTACATTTCTCCACCCAAGTTTAAATTGTTCATAGCTGAGACCCTTAGCATCAGTGAGGGAACTTGTGCCCTGACACACAAGCTGGCCATGAATCAAGGCCAGCCCAATGAGCCTTTGGCCTGATTTGAGCAAGGAAACTGCTGTCTCCCTTGGCAATTTCCGGGGCTTAAGGGCTCCTCAAACAATAAATATCTATTCTTTGCTATTAAAGTCAGTGATCCCAGTTAAAACTATGGGAGGGACAGCAAGGATCAAACTGTCCTCAATATAATTTGGTAAACTGATTTAATAGGGAACATTTCCCAACCTTACAGCTGGCACATTAGAGGCCATTGCGTGACTGAGGAAAAGCAGTAATGGGAAACCTAGACGAAGTGATAACAAGAAGGCAGGAAGTCAGAGCAGAAAGGGTGGCCAAAGACAAACTTTGGCAGCTCAGAACTCTGTGAGGACCAGCTCTATAATTTACTACCGTTCTTGTGTGTGTGTGTGTGTGTGTGTGTGTGTGTGTATTTGTCTTTGTTATATGTCTTAAACTCTCATAATAAAACTTTTATTCATCATAAATTATGTCATTGCAACTTTCTGGGGTTAAAAAGACACTTCCAATAACTTTTAACTACTAGATTTGTGGAGCAAATGCATTCTATTAAAATTAATCCATTATTCTCCCACTGGATTAGGGCATCATTATTCCTATGGTGATTGTGACTGGCAGGGCAGTTTCTCACCAAGCCAGTCAGCCATAGCTCCAGCTTCTTTTTTAATCTAATGGTTTATAAGGATAAGATCCACACAAAAGCACTGCTTCCCCAAGTGTGCTTCTCGAAGCATTATTTTTACCAGATAACCCCCCAAATAAATATTCATCTTCAAAATAGTCATTGGAAATTTAGAGTACACATATGAAAAAATTCTGGAGAACGCCAGTTTAACAAGTCATTTTGCCTAACTACATTTCCCAAACTGGACTGACAACAGAATGATCCCCATCTAAAACAGCTAATAAAATCAGTGTGTACCGGAGCACCCTATGCTATTCTGAAACAGGATCAGTTTCAAAGACACTAAGCACCACTAATTACTGACAAACGTTTTTATGGAAAAGTAAACAGAGAGCTAAATTCACTTCTGCTATTCTGTTAGTTCCTCAAGGAGAAGACTCGCAGGTTTTCCATATAATTTTTCAGATTTCATTCATTCTCTAGAAAGGTAAATACTTATTTTGGGCCAAGCATTGTGCTAAAACCTAAGGATTTGGAGAAAGGATTGTTTTGTTTTGTTTGCCTTTAAATATCTTACAATCTAGTGACCGGAGATAAACATGCACAGGATTTCAGATAAATAACTGCTGCATAAGCAATTACAGAGTTGTTGTTGGTTTTTAAACCAGAGGGGAAACAAGCTCCACCTACACAAATTAGGAAGGACCCCACAGGTGACTTTGAGCTGAATCTTGATGGACAAATATGCTATTGGCAATTAGATAAGCACAGACCACTAGTTCAACAGATGTTTACTGGATAGAAAGCTTTGAACTCAAATTGATCTTTTTTCTTCAAATTTTTATTGTTGTTCAAGTACAGTTGTCTCCATTTTCCCCCACCAATTCCCCCAACCCCACCCATCCCCACCTCCCACCCTTGATCCTACCCCACTTCAGCTTTGTCCATGTGTCCTTACACATGTTCCTGACAACCTTTCCCCCTTTTAAATGACATTTAGCTTCACTGGGGAAAGTAAATTAGAGAAAAATATGGGAATTAAATTATTTAAAATCTATTTCTAATGAATATAAGAACTTCTTTTAACCTTAGGAGTAACTTCTGACCTTCAGAAAAAGGGAAAGTAATAAATATCTTAGTAATATCTTTATTCAGTATATATATTTCTGCTCATTTTTTATAGAGATTCAGAGAACAAATAGTACCTGATGAGCTGATACTTAATTGCAGTTTCTCAAAGAAGTTTCCCAAAATTCCTTGTCAATTCAATAATATCCAGGCAGAGTTGAAACTTCTAGGAAAAGCTGGGTCAATCCAAGGTAGCTGAAGGCAGTTAATAACAATAGAACAATGTGAAGCATCGACAATTGATGTGTTCCTCCCCCAGTAGCTAAAAAAAGCTTCTAATTTCAACTACCCAACACTTTCACAGGGGAATAAAATAAAACCAGAGCACCACACTGAAATCTAGCTTCAGTCATCTAGAGCTCAGTTTCCTTGATAGTTGAGGGGAAATTAGTTCTAATGCTCCCACAGGAAAATCAATTCCAGAAAACCCATCTCTTATCTGTAGTATCAGCTTTCAGTGAATCGATTAGAATTCTAGAAGAAAGAGATAATATGCTACCCATCTTAGTTTTTCATGACTGAGTTCTGACTTCATCCAGAAGAAAGTAATGATTTCTTTTTTTTTTATTTTTTTTTATTTATCTTTAGAAGGGAAGGGAAGGAGAGAGGGAGAGAAATATCAATGTATGGTTGCTTCTTGTGCATCCCCAGCTGGGAACTGGCCCCTGCTGGGAACTGGCCTGCAACCCAGGCATGTGCCCTGACGGGGAATCGAACCGCGATCGTGTGGTTTGCAGGCCCGTGCTCAATCCACTGAGCTACACCAGCCAGGGCACGAAAGTAATGATTTCTAAACGCCTTCCATGTAAACGTCTTCCTAATTATTTATTAGGTGTTTATTAACCATGAAGATTTCTAGAAACATTCCTTCCATAAAAATTTGTACTTAATAATGTAAGGAGAGGCAAGAATTTGAAACTTAAACAAGTAGTTCAGAGAGTTAAACATTTGTGCCCCCCAAAATTATTTCTAGTATGTGTCAGACTTACATGTATTCACTGAAAAACTCATCTCCTAGTGGAAGAAGGGTAAAAATAGTGAATGAACATACAAAATTTTTTAAATCATTGTATATTGCAATGTGTTATGAAAAAAAAGTGATGAAGGAAAAAAATGACTATTTTGAAAAGGTACTAGAGAAAGTATCTCTAAGAAGAAAACATTCAAGCTGAAACCTGAATAATATAAATGAGATACTACTGAGAATAATTAGGTAATGACATTTCACAGACTATGAATAAAAGTGAAAAGTTATTACTCTGGGAAAGGAAAAGAAAGGCTATCAAATCTGCACATAGTGAGAGAAAATGCATAGAAGACACGGTAAGAGGGATAGAGGGAGACTAAGTTATATAGAAACCAACGGGCCCTGAAAAAATATTTGGAATTTACTCCAAGTGCTTTGGAAGGTTTTAAGCAAGAGAATAATTATATGAGTAATATATCCCCCAAAATACCATTTCGGTAAATGTGTGAGGGGTAATTGTAAGGAGACTGAGTGAAATCAGTGATACAAGGAAGGGACCTATTGGTATGATAAGGTGTGAGATGTCACTAGATGGGACCGGCCAGGGCAATAAAGATAAGACTAGAAAGCAATGGGAGATTTAGGGTATGTTGTTAAGATAGGGTGTATGATTTTTTTAATAGATTGTTGGGAAGGAGGAGACAAAAGATGACAAAAGAAAACCCATAGGATTTTCTCTTAAGCCCCTGGGAGTATCATGGTATCATTTACTACAAAGGAAAAACTAGAGGAGAACTTGGTTGAAAAAAGGAGTCTGTTTGAAGATCAAATATTTTACCTTGTTCATGACACATTTCTTGTGTCTATTTCCATACCAATTGAGATGTTAAAAGAACTTTTTGATAGCTGAATCTCCAGTGAAGTTAACAGAATGTAGGTGATATTCAAGGATATACAAATGGAGTAGGTCAATTATAATGATAGTCAAAATAGAGAGGGAAAAACAGTAGAAGGGTAATAAACTCAAAAAGACTCCTTGAAGTTTTCCCAAACTGAGAGTTTGAGGAATATAAGAGGAACCAAAGAAAAATTAAGAGCAGCCAATAATTTGAGAGGAAAAAAACAAAAGAAGCAATCATTACAAGTGAGAAAGACCAATCACCATGCCAAAGGCTGCTGAGATTAACCAGAGAAGTAAATGGTAGCATTGGATTTAGCCACATGAATGTCACAGTTGCCCTGGCTGTCTATTTCAAATGGTGTGTGATGAACTAAAGTCCCATTTGGGTAAATCTAAGACAGCTACCAATGGCTTGGTAATCATAACAGATAAATGATGCTTTACACAAATTAAAAGTTTTCTTGATTACTTGTATTTTTAAATTGGTGTTCTTACAATGAACCTAGATACCCTAGGATCCTAAAAGTTACTAAAGTGTGAATTTACATGTTGGGTAATACTAAATCCATAATGACACTTATTCTGGGCTCCAGGTGACACAAAATATCTACTCACAGCCTCAAATGGGTTACCCTATCAATATCCAACAGAAAGCATTATCTCTTTACAAGTTTCCCACAAGCAGAGATTGTGACTGTCTACTGTATTTTTCAGAGTATTGCTTATTTTCTAAGCGTGTGCGTTACTTATTTAAGTGAATTATTTACAGGAGAGCAAAAATATTATGTTCCATGTTACTGGTGTTAAAAATGTAACAGCACCTTATCCTCTTTTCCTATGATTTTTACATATAGCAATGGCTTTCAAATTATACAAATTTGCACTAAAATGTTAATTTTAGGATGACTTGAGAATTAATTATACATGAATGTATGTTAGCCATTTACATTAGAACTACTGTCATGAACATGGTTGTGCTTCAAGCCCATGACAGAGTATTGAGATCAGCCTGGCACTAAGGAAATGGCTGAAAAATGAAAGAAGATGGGAAAAAATAAAAACACGTGCATACAAATACCACCCAAAGAAGAGAAAGTAGACATAAAGTACATATTAGATGTAACAAATGCTAACAATAAAAAAGTTGCTACAGATAAAAGAATGTATATTGATTCAATAATCATCATTTCACATATTACAATATGTTTACTTCATAGTGCTTGAACTCTGAACGTATGAACTCACAATAGCCTCTTGCCCAGCTTCACTGAGTGAGGAGTTATGTAAATAGACACTGATAATCAGGACCTAAATGAAAAGAAGCTATAGCTTGACTGAGAATCCCTGCTGGTCTTCTTCCCAGACCCCAGGGATACTTCAGGAGTAGGCCATGACACTTAAGATGGATATGTAACTAGACCAAGGTAGGTGCATCAGTTCCAGGCCACAAACACTCTTAAGTTTTGAGACTTTATTCAGCGCTATTCCAACATCCTGCGATGTCCTATTATGGGACTTGTGATTTCACTGTTGTTTTTCTTTGGAAAACACCAGGGTATCTGAATAGCTCCAGTATAGAATTCACCCAGTTCATCTGCAGCTGTCACTCAAAATGCTTCTGCTCTCTTATATTGCCATATATATATATATATATATATATATATATATATATATATATATAAAATCACTAGAAATCAAGAAAATTAGATGAGTTCCACAGGGCTGGGATCTTTGCCTGCTATGGTTATTAATCTATCCCTAATGCCTAGAACAATACCAGAAATAATTTTGATGCACAAAGAATAATACCCAGCCCAGCAAAGCTCCCAAGAGAGCCAGATTCTTCTTTAAAGAAAATAGGTGACCCCACTATAGAAATGGTTTTCTTTTGGTAGGGGGAAAGTTTCCTAGGATTCCCGGGTAAAATATGCTTCCCTGATAAAACAATGTTTTAAAATTGTTCTGAGTCTCTGGTACTTATGATTTAAATAAAGACTCAACTGACATCAATATCATTCTATGGCTCTATATCAATGACTGAGAAATTACCATGCGGAATAGAACACCTCCATAATTTGGAAATTGACCAGACCACATTCTTCCAATTGTCACTCGATCATCACAACCAAAGGAAAATGGTGTGACTAAACAGCCTGACTAGAATGGCCCATCTGATTACTTTAACAGCTTGTTTGAGCGGTTTTGAAACTCTGCCACCTTTCTCTGAACAGCAGATGCCAACTATTCTGAGAAGTAGAAAATCTATACAAACTGGGTAAACATTCTAGGGTTCTGAACTTTATTCCTAACTTTCAAAGACAAGAAACGTTTTTAAGAAAAACACAGGAATGTAAAAATAACCACAATGCTGATATCATCTCCTGTTTGTATTCCGGCAGTCCTACACTGACTCCTGTAAACACGCCCATTAGCCAGACCTTCACAGCTAAAGTTAAGTCACGGTTAACACTTTTCCCAGAGAAATGCAAGCAAAGGAAAATATTCTTTTCTAAGTTATCTAGGCAAATTGCTTGGTAAGTTGTATTTTACAAAAATATCCCCCAGATTGGTGGTTTTATGATATATACTATGTAAGACAGAAATAGCTATCTTTCAAATGGAAAAACTATCCCCATTTTAATCATTTAATTTTATACATCCAAAATGATTCCTGTTATTGAAATTTTAAAATCTGAAAAGAACTTTGATTCATAAAAGATTAATAGTCAGCAAGTTGATCACTTATTTATTGAATGCTTATACCATGTCACAGCTCAAATGCAAATAAGTTCCTACTCTATATTGATAGAAGTACTTTATTTTGATACAAATACTTTATATTGATATAAATACTTTATATTTAGATTTACCTTGTAAGAAAATGCACTTGTGTGTAAGAGATGGTAACTTTTCTAATTTTTAAATACAATTGTTGTAATTCTGGAAGGAAAAAGTTCAACCACAGCACATAATAATGTGTAGGGTTGCCTGATACGTGGGTGTTTTTAAAAACAGGACATTTAAACTACGAAACTGTTTTGGCTAGTTGCTTTTCATTTTAACAACAGCTTTCAATTCAAACAGGTGGGATTAGTTGATTAAGAATGCAACTAATTTTTTTAAAAATGCCTTTATGTCTCTTTATAAAAAATGAAAATTCTTTAAAAAGCGTCAGTAGTCTCTTTTCAATTTTTATGAATGGCAACTCTATTTCCCCCTCTCCATTTCATTAACTGAGATTGACCCAAAGATAATTCTGCTCCCATCAAATCTTTCCTTTTTGTAATTTTCCTATTGGGGAAACATAGGAGGAAAGTAAATTGCATGATGCAGGACAGTAATACCCTTTAATTACTCTTCAATCATTTGCCTTGAGTCTTCTCTGCAGTTAGGAGGCCAAACCAACCTACTGCCAAGCAAGACCCAACAGACGCAAGGAAAGGTAATTGTATTGAAACATCAAGAGAGAGAATGATTCCCTTGCACACCAGTTAGCGATAACAGCACCAACATTATTTTAGAAGTACATTTTCTTTTTTTGAGCTTTAAATTGTTAAGCTTCAATACATACTGACATCATTTTCAGATTAGTTTTTAACCTAAATCTTAGATTTTGTATGGTTTTATGGTCTAATTTATTTTTTATTTTACTTTAGGTTAAAGTCAAGGTTTGATACTGGCTAAACTACTGAAGGCGATGAAAATGTTAAAGAAAAAGGTGTTCAAAATAATGCACCTATCTCTATAGTCAAAGATAGAGGACTTAACTTGTCACAAAGATGGGTGTGTTATAATAATCTACATGGATCCTTTAATTATTTTCAAATTTTATTTCTATCTAAATATCATAATTTTATGTGTTATAACTTGTTTTAAAACATGCCTTTCATATCCTCATAAAAGCTGAATAATCCTACTGTTTCACAATAAGGCAAACTTAAATACTCACAGGTTTGACTAGGTAATAACTTAAATATAATCCTATCTCTCTGATTTCTGTTTATGCTAAAAAGAGAGGAACTACTATCATTTTATAGAATGTGTGTGTTACATAATTTCATATGAATTGAAAAGATGTTTTCGATTCATCACGGAAAATGTTACAATTTAGTCTATAATCTTAAATAGCTGTCTTTCACTTGCTTTTTTTGTAATACACTGACTTTTTTAAAGTTCAAGTTCTATGTTTCCTGAAAGATGAAAAGTCTTTACAGTTTACTGTAGTGTTGCCTCGCAGAATAAATGGCAAATTTAGCTTTGAAAAATAATTAAATTTTATAAAAGTAACAAATGAATAAAAACAAACATAAAAAAGGTCTCTGGAGATTGTAATAAAACATCACTGTGTATATTTACTATACTCCATTAAAATCATCAAACTTTCCAAGATATTAGATCTTAATTATCCCAACCATAAAAATTATAGTTATGTGATGTCATAAAGTTGCTAATTACCACTATGACAATCATATATCAATCAACATATTGTACATCTTAAATTTACACAGCGTTATATGTCAAATATATTTTAATTGAAAAAAAGTTAACTGGCAAGTGAGGAAGTAAAAAGGAACTCCGTCCCTCTCCGTGAAATTTCACATTTAATTTCGCATGAGTTCTTTTCCATTCAGTGATATCCTATCAGCAGTTCTGAAGTCAGTTGAGCAGACAGCCTTCCTACTCATTATTACCTGAGAATCTGAGGCGAGTGGACTCAGGTGTTCCTCTGTGACCCTCCTTTGTAAGACTCCAATCATACAACTCAAGTCTGTACAAGTATGGCATATCAACAGCTGCAAAAAGTATAGTTCAATATGGTTAGTATTTACTTCACAAATATTATATGTACTTAAATATTAAAAGTTTGAGGTGTTGCATGTATCTCTCTGAAGATGATTTATTAAAACAGGATCACATAAGCAGATGTGACAACCCAATACTTGATTAGAAAGGTGAGACTAATTTCTTTCTCTCAAAACTTCAGTCAAATCCACAATTGTCAAATTTGTAGTTCTCATTAAAGCAATAGAGTTAATCATATTATTTATGAATACTGGAAAAACAAATTATAAAAAAAACTTTTCACAATACTTTCCTCCCCTTTATCTTAAATATTCCTGTCTTATCAATTATTAAATTACACAATTTTAGAAATCACTTAGTTTAAACCTTCATTTTATAAGCAAGAAAGATAAGGCTCAGTCAGACAAGGAAAATTCCTTGCCAAAGTTATACCAGTAGAGATAGAGACTCAGACAGGACTCGGCCCTCTAAAGGAATGCATAGTCACATCACTGTCAAATTCAAAACCATTCAGCTGGTTTTGGTTGTTTATAAAGCTACGCCTAACTCTTTAACCTGGCAAATTAGGCCTCTCCCTTTTCTTTCCTAAACTTTCTTCCCAACTTTATCTTGCTCTTCTCATAAAGCACTTTATTGACAATGTGCATGGATATTCCCGGGTTTTCCTTCTGCTTGAAAAATTTCATTTCCTATTATATTAACATCTGCATGGACAAGTCCCACCTATCTACTATCTCCTACGCAAAGAATTTATTCATTTCTCAGTGGAAAACTTATCTGCAGAAAACCAGTTTTGTGGCTTTTTACTTGCTCACCTCTCACAGTAATTTGTGGATAGTGCAATTCTCCTCCTAAAATTGATGCTACCTGTTGACATGACCAAATCAGCCTGATAAACTCACCTCTTGACACACTGCCTTTTTCCTAGTAGGTTCTTGGTGCACAGTAAGTAAATAAATAGATGGTTAACCTTGTAATGACACTTTCACTATTATAGTCAAAAATTAAAATCATAAATTTTATACTCCAAGTTTTGTTCTAAAAATTTTTGGTAAGATACATTTCCATATTGGCTAAATCTACCCATCAATCTGTTTTTATTTCCTTAGAAAAGAAAGCGTGTTCCAAATCGCTCCTAAATTACTAATAGCAGATCCTTTCAATTTAATATTTTTAATTTCTATTCTTAGGTGCAATTATGAAGAGTTTTATTCTAGCTGTGACTATCCTGGCATTAACCCTGCCATTCTTGGTAAGTTAATTTTATCTAATTAATTTATTTATTCATAGGTTCTAATTTTGTAAATTTCTTAATACAGTTATATTTTATAGAATTAAATTACTATGTATGAGATATATTCCTTAAAAGTAATTTATATTTATTTCTATTACAAAATTAAAGTCATGTATTTCTGAATATCCTTTTAGTTCCCAGGAATTGAGAAACTGCTCTTCATCATGTATAGAAAATCTTTAAAATCCTGATGTTATAGAGAATAAACATGCTAAGGAAAAAACAATATTGAAAAATTTTAACTATAAAATGCTCTAAAAATAATTTATGAAGAATACAGACATTACAGTCCAAGATCGCAAATTTTTTAATTAAATTTCTATCTCACACAGACTCCAATCCCTTCAAGCACTAAATTCTTAAAAGACTAAAAGCTAATTCAAGCTCTCCCACCAGTTTCAAAAACCTTGACACATTTACCTTTAACATTCGAACACTATGGGAATTTTTGTTATACTCCTCCCTTTATGTCAACTGACTGATTTCTTCCCACGTATCATATACATAAGCAACTTTGTGGTTTTCATTTTCTTGATTAGGTGTTATGTATTAAAACTATAAGACCAAGAGAAAATTTTATTTTTTTTACCAACTTTTATGGTTGTTTGACTATAGCTCTGCTTTGTTTCATGTTCATTTGGGCGATACAGGCAGCTATTTGCCGACAACAAGGATAGACAATCATGAAACGATGTGATATGGTTGCCTCTGAGATCATAGAATTTGGGAGGGCACCAGTCCTCGTTTCATCATTCATTTGTTATTAAATTTACACTTGCCACAAAGTTCATATCTCCTGGACTATCCTATGAGGTAAATTCTTGGAGCCAAACTCTTTTAAATATTGGAATTATTATGTCTTATTTATTTTAGTTCACTTATTCCTTGAAATTTCATTTTATTGTGGACACCCGACCATTTTAGAACTTTGCTTTTATTTTTTTTTTTATTTATCTTTAGAGGGGAAGGGAAGGAGAAAGGAAAAGTAGTATCAATGTATGGTTGCCTCTCATGTGTCCCCTGCTGGGAACTGGTCTGCAACCCAGGCATGTGCCCTGACTGGGAATCGAACCACGATCCTCTGGTTCGCAGGCCCACGCTCAATCCACTGAGCTACACCAGCCAGGGAGAGAACTTTGCTTTTATTTTTAAGTGACAGAAATTAAAGTTAAATTAGAAAACAATTCACAACTGCCTGCCCGGTAGCAACCTCTTGTTGACCTAGTAGAGCCAGCTCTAACCCTGGACACTCCCATTTTCACAAAAGTTTCAAGCCCTGTGGATTTTACCAATAATTCAAAAGAAGAATGAAAATGTATAGATTTTATCATTCAGTCTTATAAGTAGTCAAGATTATACGAATTAAAGGAGCAATATGATAGCATCTTTTATGTGCTCATGTATTCCTTCTCTCCAAAATAAAAATAGTTCAAATAACATTTATACTAACAATTATGGCATGAACTGCATAATTTTATATCCTACTTATGGCATTATAAGTTGTCACATTTCTGATCAACAATTTGATGATTCCTATGAAAGAATTTTTGTTTGCAACACCCCACCCAAAAGTTACATTTTTGAAACACTATCTTAAGGAATTAATAAAAAGTATTTTTAAAAGACCACTGGTACAGAAATGTTACCTCCCTGTTTATAATAAAACATTTATTGAAAGAAGACTAATGATAACAATAGTAAAAGATAAACATTTCATGACATAATCATTGATCATTTATTTTTTAACCATAAACATAGAAGTATGAAAAGTAGGAGAAATACGGAAAAATATTATGAAATTATACTTCAAAAAAGATACAGGATACCAAGTAAATACATATAAGAAATGCATGATATAGATTGACAACATATTAAGATGTTCAGATGATCAGAACTTCTAAGTGTAGAAGATTCTATAATATTTGTATCATTATTTAAACTTTGAACTAGTTTTTTTATGCATTTAGAGGAAAACAAGCTTCTGTCTCAATACAATCTGAATTTTGTTATTTTTATCAAATTTTTAATTTTCTATACCTACAACTTTCAAAAAGTTTATACAATCTTTTTTTAATCCAAGGGATATGTGTGGTAAGTTCTTAACTAAAATTGTCATTTAAAAAATTCATATTATGACTTCTATCTCAAAAGTTTATAAAACCTTTGTGAGTTTTTTAAACTGTATATGTACTTGTATAAGCATCTATGGAAATCATTGTCTCACTCTTGGTTTTCTATGCACATTGCAAACCAAATTAAGAAAAGTACCATAAAAACAAGTAAACTTGATTTAAAAAAACACTAGTATGTGTATAACACTAGTATTTATACACTGATATTATGCTAGAGGCAATTGTTTTAAATCTACATAAATCTCATATATCGTCTTAGAATAGAAAAAGAATAATTGTTGATGTTTCTTTTATGTTAAAAAATGCATTTAATACAAACTGAGTATGAAAGGAGACCCAAAATACTGGAATTGTCTTCAGGAGGATGGGCCCCTTGTAGTACAGTCTTCCACCACTAGGTGAGTGTACCAGAAACCCATCTGTATCAGTGAACCAGATGGCACTGTTGTAAGAGGCTGCATTCAGCTTCAGTGAATTTTTTTTGAAAACTCTTTCAACACATTTGCCCATTTCATGATGGGTAATTTATGAGCATGCCTACTGACACCATGCTGAGTGTTCAGCAGCTTTTGACCAAAAACGGCATGAGCACCATGCCTCATCCTTTCTCTTCACCCAATCTTGCACTCAATGTTTCTCTAAATAAAAAAGTCCCTGAAGGGAAATGTTTTGTCAATGTGAAATTGGTGAAACAAAAAATGGCAGGAACACTAAAAAGCGTCAAAATTGACAAGTTTAAAACTGTTTGGGACAGTGGAAAAAATGTCTCCATAGATATTTCATCACATAGAGAGCACTTTGAAGGTGACTGAAGTTTAAACATGTAAGAATAAATACATAATTTTTATTAACAATTCCTGTTTTTATGAGGTTCCCCCTTCTATGTTTTTCATATTTTTCATTCAAACAAATATTAAGTAAATTTGTTAGCACAGAAGTCAGATCATCACATTATTTTCAGCCTTGAATATTTCTCCCTAGGCAATGATTTTTGAAGACAGTTTAACCATGAAATTCATTATTACTATTTTAATTAGTAAATTGCTGTTACTTTTTGAGTGGCTCACAGACCTTCTAGATTAAATAACCACAAAAAATGTTTTACAATATTTCACAATACCATAAAAAGGAAACATGTTTGTATTTACTGTAAAAGTTTTTTAAAGCACAAAAAATAATCTAGGCCCTGCCTACTTTTTTGTTTGTTTGTTTTGGTTTTGGGTTTTTAAAATTTATTTAATTATTTTTCAAGTACAGTTTTCTGTCTATTACTCCCATCCCATCCCACCCTGCCTACTTTTAAAAACTCTTCTTATTTCTTGTTATTTCTTTGAACCTCACCAGGGTGCAGAGGTGCAAAACCAGGAACAACTAACAGTAAGTTTACTTTAATTATTTCTGGTACAGACATGAACTTCCAAGTACAATGCTGCAAAGTTCGATTATATTAAAATGCCTCTGTCTAAAAACTAAATAAATATTTAAACTCCCTAAGTAATCTAGTAACTATGGTAAAAAACTCCAGCAAGCCATCATATGAATCAATCTCAATGTTCACCTGTAAATCTTAATTTCATTTTATAGCCTAAATCATATGGTTTTCATTTTTAGTTTCAAAATAAACTGAAAAAATTTAAACTATAAGTCCAGGAATCCTTCCACAATATATTTTACTTTTCTGCTATAATTCATTTAGAAAAAACAAATGTCTCCTCAACCTAATCTCTAGATTAAATAAAATTTTAAACAGTTATGAATATGTGGTGAAACTATATATATATATACATACATACACTTGTATAAAAATCTTTATTTATCTCTGTGTGTGGTTATGTTTGTGTAATTTGTCAAAGCTCTCCAGGAGATTTTTGTACCTACTGTACTTATCATAATGTTCAATATTTAATGAACACCTTTCATATATGGCCAAGCTCTTGCCAGTGTGGTTTACATTATGGATTAATTCATCTAATTTGTCTGAAACTAATATTATTTTTAATATTAGTTGAAAATTAAGTGGAAGGAACGTGTACAAGTCATATCTTGCAAAATAATATGGTTGCTGGGTTTTCTACTTTTAATATTGTATTAACTCAATGTTAAATACTACAACACTATTTCAAAAAAATTGAATTTAAGATATCACTACATTCTACCGTATAGTAATACAATTCTGCATAATTTATTCTTTGCGGTGTCACGAGGATAAAAGATTGTTCAATCAAAAGACAGTCAAATATATTCCAATTCATTATGTTCTGAAGAACTGTCCTCACTCTGAACTCAATTACTACCAACATAGACCAGCTGTACCAATTAATAGCCATATGTGCCTCACCCACCCTATGCAAAACAAGTGTCAGACCACATGCCCATATTCCTCAATGGCAAGTCCTGCCAATCATCTACCCACTCACTGGGGTACGTCACTCATATCCATGATTTATTGTCATCCCCCCCAAAGAAAATGCAGGATAAAACAGTCATCCCTACCACAAACACCATTGCTGCCGTTGAACCTACATCTACTCCTACCATTCAACCAAAAATTGTTGTTATTCCAGAAGCTTCCTCAGAATTCATCACAAGCACACCTGAGGCTACCACAGTCACATTGACTTCACCCACAGTCTAAAAACTCTATGGAAGCATCAAAGAAGACAACACAGGTAAACGAGCAAAAGAAAAAACTGAAGACAAGATTTATGGATTTATCAATATAATTATAAACTCTAAATAGTAATAAGTGGATAAATTAAGTCTGTCATGAGGACAGGAAAAAGAGTTGATTGTAATTTTAATTTTATGGTGTCATAGCATTGATATACTAGATTCCATTCCAACAAAAAATGAAAAATAATATTTTAGAAAATAAAGAAAACTTGGAGATTTTATTATAAAACATTCCTTGACAGTTGGGACACTCCCAGATCTATTAGTTTTATTTTATTACTATTCACACATAATAGAGTAAAATAAAATATCACAATATTTTTTATTTCAAAAATAAATTTTCTTTGAAGATTTACACAGGATATGAGTTTAAATGCATATTAATCATTTAACAGTATTCTCGCACTCTAAATTTTGTATGAACAAAGTGAAAGGAAATATTTTTTTTTATTTCCTAATATGTACCTTTATTTCAGATATCATTTGTGAAAGAATCCATGCCATGAAGCACCACAAATTTTTTTATTTTAAGATAAACCCATGGAAAAAATCTAATTCTTTGCTTGAAAAGCATCTACATGTTAAAAGGATACTTTCAGAACCTTAAATGTGATGCAAGCTGTTTCTATTTATTACTTGAGACCATGAATAATGGCAGAGTCTAAAATAATTTGAAACTTATGGTAAGAAGTTAAAATAAAGAGTAATAAGGTAGAAAAAGACCAAAGAGTAAAATAACGTGGGGAGAAAGTCACAAAATTCTGAGTCTTTGCAATAAATATTTTAATGCATTATAATGCTGTCTATGTGTTTTATGATCTAAAATATAACACTGTTATGTGACATAACAGTAATAGAGTTAGATAGAGAAGAATGTTTCTTCTATTTGTGTGACCTTAGGCAAGTCATTAATCTCTATAAAACTTCATTTTCTCAGAATTTTGGTTACTATGAGATATAAGTGAGACTGCATATTATAAAAGAATAATAAAAATTGATCAACCTGTAAAATGTAATGCATTAGAAAAGAAAAAGAAGTAATAAATATTAAGATTTACTTATAGCTAATACCTCACATCCTTATTGAGTTTACATAGTAAGGCCTAACTATTATGCATCTATTTCCATATGCACTGTCTAATTTGAAAAAAACAGCAACAAAAAACACTTATTTACTCAAATCAACATAGGTTTAAATTGTATTATTATTTTTAAGTCTTTTTTTATTTTTTATTTATTTATCTTTAGAGGGGAAGGGAAGGAGAGAAGGAGAGAAATATCAATGTATGGTTGCCTCTCGTGAGTCCCCTGCTGGGAACTGGCCTGCAACCCAGGCATGTGCCCTGACTGGGAATCGAACCAGGATCATGTGGTTCGCAGGCCCGCACTCAATCCACTGAGCTATACCACCCAGGGCTAAATTGTATTATTTAATTGATATTTAAAAGAACATCTAGTAGGAAAAAAGAAGGTAACAATAAGTTTTTGATGTTGTAAAATTTAGAAAACAAAATTAGAAAATATGAAAGCAAATACTTTAGTATTTACTTACATATTTTATTAATCTAAAATATATTCTTTTATTATGATTATTTTAACAGTATAATCATGATTTCTATAGTTATATTTGTTCAAAACCCACAAATCTGGACTTCTAAGTTAAAACCATTCTAAAATATCACTTATAAATAAATATGTAAAGGACAGTATCTTTATGTAAATATTAGGTGAAAATTATTTTCAGTTCACTATATGCCAAGTTCAAAGATTTAAGTTTAAATATTTAATTTGATAAACTCCTTGTATACTGACTCCTTGTATATAAAGAGACAAGTCATGAAAGCTAAATAAAGTCCACATATCCTAAAAACTATTAACAGATAATGAACCATCATCATTTTTTATAGATCTTGCTGAAACCAAATCAAGCTCTCCTTTGGCCACTTGTTTGCCTTCAGTCGAGAGAGAAATGTGATTTTCACAGATTCAGCTCTGTCTCATCCTTTTATATTGTCCTTTCATGCAACTTTTAATTTTTTTTGTTTCTATACAATAAAGCCAATTTAAATGCAACTGCATCTCCTAAATTGAGAAAAGTCTGTGGATATGCCTTAGGGATCTTTAAAACCTCAAAATTCCAAGGCAAATTTAATGTGAGTTTGAGTGCCCAAGTTTAACTGGAGGCAAAGTTCATAATTTCATCTGATTCTCCAAGTGCTCCACGGTCTTAACACTGATCAAGAATGTCTTCTCCAGGGTGACACTGGAACATCTAAATTTGCAGCCTACTCATTGGATCCAGAGAACTAAGTCATGGTGTTTCAATCCAGATGACCCCAAAGTGACTCTTTGGAATCATAGAGCCCATAGAGTTAGCATTAAATTTATGTGCCCAAATGTATTGCTAACTTAAAATCATCCCTAACAACAAATTCTGGGCATAGGCAGGCTACAGATAACCACAACTACAAAAAGACTTGTGGCAACAATCAAGGAGTTGATTGAGGCTCTTGACCTGCATGGCCAGTTTCCTCCAGAAGCAAAGCTACAGTCTCACATCTGTTTAAACACACACACACACACACACACACACACACACACACAACCACAAAGCCTCAGGGACTGAGGTTCTCCCAGTTTACAAAAGTTGATGAATACTCAAAGTACAAAAATATGAGAATTTTTCCCTTAGTCAAATATTGCAAGAAAAATGAATGGGTTATTTACATACTTACTCCATATTTAACACACTGTGCCAGGAAAAGTATAAATCACTCAACCCTTACAAAGTGCTTAGTGGTCACCCATAAAATCTTTTGCTGCAATCCTCAATAGATGTGATATTATTAGGAGTGATTTACAAGCTTTTATTTTCTCTTTCACTCAAATGCTAGAGTCTGGAAGAGAGGAATGTTCAGGAATATGTCATGACTAAGTTTCAAGTGCTAAGACAATTAATTTCATGAAAAACAATTTTAAAATGTGAAAAAGATCAGATTTAATTTATTATTTTTATTGGTGTTCAGTTACACTTGTCCCATTTTTCCCCATTTGCCACCTCTACCCCGCCCCCTACTCCCACAGTGAGTCCCATCCTTTGTCTGTGCTCATGAGTCCTCTATTTGTGTTCCTTTGCTTGCCCTTTCCCCTTCTTTCCCCCATTAATTAAAAAAAGATTGCCCTAGCTGGATCACTTAGTTGGCTGGAGCATCATTCTGTACACCAAAAGTTTGCATATTGGATTCCAGTCAGGACATATACCTAGGCTGCAGTTCTGATCCCCAGTTAAATGGTGTGTTCACAAGGCAACTAACTGATCAATGTTCCTTTTTCACATACATCTCCCTCTCTCTCTCCCCGTCTCTCTCCCCATCTCTCTCTAAAATCAATAAACATATCCTCTGGTAAGAATTAAAATAAAATAAATGTAGTAGCCTGAAAAAGTTAGCAACAGTTCTAAGCTTATAAGCCAAAAGAAAATGGGCCCTGGAATGTACATTCATGAACAATGACAACTTCACTGTACTAGTCATTGGGGCAGTAGACACAAAGGAAAGTCCTACAACCACAAGACACTAAATTATGCCAACAACCCAAATGACCAAGAAACAGAGGCTCCCCCTGAGACTTCAAGAAAGAAATAAAGCCTACTTACACCTTGGTTAATGTTTTGTGAGACTCATATCAGATTTCTGACTTTAAAAACTATAATATAATAAATTTCTAAGTTTTTAAGTTTAATTAAAATTAAACTTAAAATTAAACTTTAAATTAATAAGTTTTTAAGTCACTAAATTTATGGAAATTTGTTATGACAGAATAACAAACTAATAAAATAAACTTTTATAGTTTTCAGTACAGAGCTTGAACATTTCAAATTTAATATTTTATGTTATTGTAAACTATAATTATTTTAAAATTCTATATTCTTTGTTGCTAATATACAGAAACAATTGGTTTTATTAACTGTTTATATAATGATATTGCTATATTCTCTTAGTAATTGTGATCATTTTCCTGTATATTTTTTTCTAAGTTTTTACGTGTAACACATGTCTGGAAATCATGAGAATTTCCTTTCTTTCTTTCCAGTCTTTTATGTACTTTCCCTGCTAGGATCTCCAGTATAATATTGTGTAGATCAAGCATCTATCATTTTGCAGCAACAGATAAATAATACTTATTTCTTGTTATATTCATCATTGAGCACTAGCATGGAATGAAGGGAGAAACTCACTTCCTGACTATATAACCAGCTTCAGGATAAAAGAAGAATGGACACATGGATGAACAGCTAGGTGTCAAAGGCAAAAAAAAGAAAAGAGTATGGACTGGGAAAAGGTTAGTATAAAATCAATGGCAGCTATACAAGTCTTCTCTCAAGGGAAATATAAGCATATAGGAATTGACACAAAAAATAAACTATAAATTTTCCTTAAAAGAGATCTATATACAATAGATCTATATACCAAACATATCTCTATACTATTAAAAAGTCATTTTACATTATAAAGTTAGAAATTTTGGAAAAAATAAATTTTTCATTTTACTACAAGCAAATTTTATTTTACTATAAGTATAATCACTTCAACACTGATAAAGAGCCCAAATGGTTCAATAAATCTATAACTGAAATATTGTGTTAATAATTCAGAAAGCCCTATATTGAATGTTAAAGTACACATGTTTGAATTCTGACTTGTTTATCCATTCAACAAATTTACTAGTGTAAATTATAAGCTGTTGAGAAAAATCATATTTCATTACTCTTGAAAATGGTGAGTAAAAGATGACTGCAAACAAAGAAAATGAGCATTATCAGAAAATTGAAAATGCAAAAGATAACATTACACAGTGAAATTATCATCCTCAAAATTAATGACAGGCCCAAAGACATACGAAAGGATGCTCAGCATTACTAGCCATCAGAGAGATGCAAATGAGGTACCACTTCACACCAGCCATAATGACCATCATAAACAAATCAACAAACAACAAGTGCCAGCGAGGATGTAGAGAAAAGATAACCCTGGTGTACTGTTTGTAGGAATGCAGACTGGTGCAGCCACTGTGGAAAACAGTATGAAATTTTTTCAGAAAACTAAAAATGGAACTGCCTTTGACCCAGTAATTCCACTGCTGGGATTATACCTTAAGAATCCTGAAACACCAATTCAAAAGAACATATGCACCCCAATGTTCATAGTAGCACAATTTACAATAGCCAAGTGTTGGAAGCAACCTGAGTGCCATCAGTAAATGAGTGGATTGAAAAAACTATGGTACCTTTACACAATGGAATACTACACAGCAGAAAGAAAGAAGGAACTCCTACCTTTTGTGACAGCATAGATGGAACTGGAGAGCATTTGCTAAATGAAGTAAGCCAGACAGTGGAAGACAAATACCATATGATCTCACCTATAAGTGGAACCTAATCAACAAACCAAACAAGTAAGCAAAATATAAGCACGGACACTGAGATAAAGAACAAACTGACAGTAACTAGAGGATAGGGAGAAGGATAACGGGAGAAAATAAGGGAAGGGCCATTAAGGAACATGTATAAAGGACACATGAACAAAGCCAAAGGGGGTAGGTTCAAGGGTGGGAGGCAGAGATGGATGGGACAATGAGGCATGGTGGAGAGAAAATAGGGACAACTATACTTGAAAAACAATAATATATATATAATAAATATATATTTTACAGATTTTATATATGTACATATGAGGTCTCTCCAGAAAAAGTCCAACCATTGTTAATATAATGAGAACAGTTTGAGTATCATTGGTATATAACCTGGTAGCTAAGGAGAGTAGACTGGAATGTGCATGCATGAACAATGACAACTTCACTATTCTAGTCAGTGGGGGCAGTAGACACAGTTGAGTGGTCATGTGTACTGTGTGGCTCTTGCATTCAAAACGACTGAGCAAGTAGAGCAATGAATCTGAATCAAATTTTATGTAGTTTTTTAAAATTTTTTAAATATTTATTTATTTTCAGAGACTAGGGGAAGAGAAGGAGAGAGGGAGAGAAATATCAATGTGTGGTTTCCTCTCATGTGTCCCCCACTGGGAACTGGCCTGCAACCCAGGCATGTGCCCTGACTGGGAATTGAACCGCAATCCTTTGCTTCACAGGCCCGCGCTCAATCCACTGAGCTACACCAGCCAGGGCAAATTTTGTGTTAAGCTTGAACATTCCTCTGTGGAACTATCTGGATAATTCAGAAAGCCTCAGCTATAAGTAACTGGTGATTGGCAGCTTCATCACAAGAATGCATCCACTCATGTATCACATCTCATGAATGGTTTTTTGATGAAACATCAAATCACGCAGGTGACTGACTCAGCTGCCTTACAGCCCAGATTTGTCAATCTGCAACTCCTGGCTTTTCACAAAGCTAAAATCACCTTTGAGAGGGAAAAGATTTCAAATTGCTGATGAAATTCAAGAACATAAGACAGGGTAGCTGATGGTGATTAGGAGAAATGTGTAAGGTTCCAAGGTGCCTACTTTGAAGGGAACTGAGGCATCGTTGTCCTATGTACAATGCTTCCTGTACCTTGTATCTTCTTCATTAAATGTCTTTATTTTTCATAGTACATGGCTGGATACATTCTGAACAGACCTCATATATATATATCAGAATGAAGATATCTCCACTTAATACATATTTTTGTTCCCAAATGGCAGTATACCTGCAAATTCTCACCTATTTTTGAATTGCTACCTACTATCTAGAAGCTAAGACCATAGTTTCTATTTATTCAATCACTCTTTTCCTTCTTTCAAAAAATATATATTTATTTTCCTTTCAAATTTCTACTAGACAATAACTTCACATTGCCTTGATTTTGTAAACACTATCTTTTAAGACAGATGGGTAAGATAGTCTGAAATTTCCTTCTTTAATTATTGGGTATGAACTACATGTCAGCAACTAGTCTCCTACTTTTTCAGAACAACCTGATTGAAATATGTCTAAGGTCATGTCAATATACAAAAATTTCATAGAAATGTGTCCAGAAATATTTTGTTTTATCTTGATTGGTGTTTAAATCTGAAATTTTAACAATTTGTTTCCTCCATGTCAATAACATGTTAATAACTATATAATATGTTATATTGATTGTCAAAAAAAGCTTTTCTAAAACTTCCTGAATATCCTTGAATTCACATTGGAGAAGGCATGAATAGCTTTTACATAACATAGAGCCTATAATGTTATATCATAAAGTTTCCACGTAAGGTTCTTTCTTACAAAAATTCTTAAGTACAAATTAAGAAATAATGTTAAGTATAAATTGTGCTAGAGAATATGCTGACCAGTCTTTAGCCTCCAAAGTTATTTCCACTATATTCCATTTTCAATCAAAATAAAACCATAAATTGGCTCACTTAAAATATTTACTTCATGAAAGTGTTATTAGTGTTCCAAAGTAATGACGAACATAAAAGAGAAAGGAGTCACACCTCATTATGAATCAAATCAGTGTGTCAGTCATGCAGATGTATAATTGTATTAACTTTAAAGTGATTACCTTAATTCTCAGAAAAGACAATATTGTGTATTGTTATTGAACAGTCTTCATTATCATACAGGCATCCAACCATTCAAGAGCAGCCAAGCTCTGACTTTGATCTTCATGAGGTTCTTGGAAGAAAAGGTGAAGAAAATGTGTCCAAAAGAATTGTTGAGTGAAAGTGTACTTGCTAAGTTGACCACATATCAATGGATGAAAGCCGTTCTTTTCTGTTTGTGTTATACTGCTTTCCAACGAATCCCTACCCCATCAAAGTAGGAACTGAGTCTGTCTTGTTCCTACTGCATCCACAGTACCTTCTACAGAGTGGATGTCTAAAAAATATCTGTTTAATGAATAAACAAATCAAAGTTGTCATTCCAAATCCAGTAATGTTAAAATTAGAAGTTATATTAAATATACCTATAAATAATAAATTATTAGGAAAACTCAATACACAATCTGTAAACAATATTGTCACATAGTGGTCTCAAGTTTACAAAGTAAATGATTATTCTAATTTAATTTTAACATCAACTCTTTCAGGTAAATACAACAGGGATTATTCTCATTTAGAGATGAGAAAACAGCATGGCAAATAAGTTTACCAAGATCACATAGTAATAAAATGACAGCTAGGAGTTAAACCTGTCTTCCAAGCCAGGTTCAGTATTCTTTTTGCCCTTCTAAAATTGCCCTTAAAACTTTCTTGCATTTTTTTCCCAAACACACTGGTGATTTTTCAGTTATTTAGGTGGGAATCAGAGAATCTGACATGTGTTCTGGTATGTGGGTTAACATGGGTGAATATGTAAAAATGGTAAATCAGTATAAAATTAATAAAAACAAGTATGCCAAATAAAAATTATCTCAATTTCTCATTGCATTATCACAACTGAAAAAGTATTGACAAATTTGATTGTGAGATAATTAAAGGAGGGCTCTTCAAAATTTGAGGAATTCCAGCTCAAAGAGAGAGTGGTATGGGAGTGCAGTGGGGTAGACATTTCACTAACATGGGCACTTTAAGTTCACATGCTTATCTCTTTTAACTCAGTTGTAGAGAGAGTATACCTTCTTCTTACATTCTATCAGACATTTATCTCTTCAATTCTCATAAACTTTGGAATACTGAAGTAAACTTCAAAAATAAGCTTGATCAAATTTCAAAAATTTGAGAATGTGTGACAATATATGAATTATTCTATAATAGCAATTTAAAAACTGAATCATAGTTTTCTTAAAATGAGTGATATACATAGGAGCCTTATACTTTAACAATCAGATTTTTTATGACTTTTGCTATCAGATTTATCCTTACCCCTTGCATGTAAAAGATTATATAGTTTTCAATGTTCTTGGCAGAGAAAATACAAAGGGAAAATTTTTAAAGATTAACCTGAAATAATCCCATGTATGAAATTTTTTTTCTTGGCTCCTGCCTCCTACCACAACCAATAGGCAAAAAGTAGGAGGTACTAAGGGAAGGCACTGTTGTCTTATTAGATGGAAGAACCATGAAATTAGTTCTTTTTACATGGGCAAGCATCAAGTCTTATAGATGCTGGATGGATCAAAAAGAATCAAGACCTGACCAAGATCCCAAGGAGTCATTGCTTTCAAGGTAATTGTGTGGATAATGACAATGCTTCTAGAATCTTCTTTTCTCTATTAACACCTGGTTTCTTAATCAAAAAGAGGCTAGAGCTTAAATTTTGGGCAGGCTGGGTTAAAGGTGCAATATTACAACCAAATGGAGGTGAGCATGAAAAAGATGGACATAGGAGTCTTGATCAATAAACTTAGAAGTCAGCATATAGATGGATGCTGTTTCTAAGCAGAAGAGCAGGGGATGGTACAGGGATATTGCTATAAGACTGATACCGGAACTCTAATGTGGAGAGGAAAAAAAATCTATAAACATAATTTAGAAAGAATTTCAGAGAGGTATAAAGAAAGCCAGGATAAGACAATTTCACAAAAGCCAAGAGAGAATGACTGCTTGTTGTACACTAGAGAGAATTTTCTCCTTTAAAATAAGAATTAGATTGACAATAAATACATCATTAGCTAGCTTGATTGGAGTTGTTTAAATATGTAAGTAGAATAAAAGCCCTTATTTCAGTGAATTGTATAATAAAATATGTATGTAAAGGCCTTAAAAAAAGCAGTATGGTTACCCAACAGGTGGGGGGGGCAATACTTGGCCGACTGAGGGATGCCAAAACTGCTACAGAAAACAGAGACCCCTCCCAAAGATGGTATACTAATATCTACTGGGCTCTTCTGTCTGCCGCCAATTGGAAAGACATCTCTCAATGCCAGAGATTTGTGAAAAGGAAACAAAATGTTTATTTAATGCTATTCAGGCCTAATGCCTTTCTTAAAATATCAAAGTCCTTTAGGGTATACACCTACACACACACACACACACACACACACACACACACAGAGCTCCCTTCTCCCACCGCCCCAACTCCGGGTACTGTAAATCAGGAAAAGAGCACACGTCCGTTTTTCAGGTCCCTGGCCCGTGAGCTGTGTCGCCTGTCAAGGCAGGATCTCCAATTAATCCAAAGTCATGTGGCACCTTCCACTGGCAAGAGTTCTTTGTATCAAGTTCCAGTCAAAGTCTCTCCTGCTTTCCAGGCCACTAGGCCAAAGGGAGGACCCCAAAGCTGCACTCCACCAAAAGTGTGTGTCTTTCTTCTTCACCTAGCTGCAGGGATCTCCATTCTGGGAAAGCTGCATGGTTTTCCCTTTCACCTGGCCAAGAGGGGGGTTGCACTCTGCTGAAACCGCGTGGCTCTCCCTCCTAATGGCTACAGGGGTCTACATCTTTCCAAAACAGCGTGGCTCTCCCCCTCATATGGCCAAGAGGGGGTCCTCACTCTGCTAAAGCCACATGCCTCTCCTGCAGGCACTATCTCTGAGCATCAGCCTCCAGTTCCCACCTGGGTAGCAGCCACTCACTTCTCCCTGGCCCAAAACTTGGCCACAGCTATTTAACATATGTATGAAACCAGTTAAAGGTTATAGATGTGTTAAAAGACCATTCCAGAGGTTAGCTGCAAAACTGTTGCTATGCAAAACAGCTCTCAATGGCCCTGCTCCATTTGTACCTTCCCCCAACTGACACTTGAGGGGGTGGTGGTGAGGACATCTTAATATTTCCTCCAATATTCCTGTACACTTTGAGTTCTGGACACCATTCCAAATCTTTTCTGCCCCCCCCCCCCCGGCTTCACCCTGTATCAATCCCTCCTTTCAGATTTACACCCACTTTATAATCATATAAAGGAAAATGGACGAAGGTCTCATCTTCTTGTAACTGCTTCCAGCTGGACATGGACATCGTCCTACCTACCCCTGGGTCAGGGGTGCCCTGAAAGGGGGGTGGTGCAGCACAGAGGGAGTCCTTCCTGTGAGGGGAAGGACCTTACAAGATCCCGGTCAGTTGGCTGTCACCAGGAAGTCGCAGCCTTGGTGTCCAAAGGCTGGCATTACTGGACCGTTGGCCTTCTGGTCAGGTCATATTCTGGAGGGTACAGATTATGCAAGAAATTGGAAGCACAATTAAATTATAACTATTAAATAACAAAGGCAGGGGCTTCAGTAAAGAATGGCTTATCTAGTGGAAGGTGTACAAGGCATGCTACACCTATCCAAAACTCTTGTGGCCCGCTATACTTCACTCGGGCTGAGGGGAATACGTTAAGATTTCCCTCCTTTCAGATTTCTGAGCCCTTTCTGTCCAAGCCATCAAGACAGAAAAGGGAAAATCAGTTCTAAAGTGAAACCCACAGACTGCCCCAACCCTTCACCAACCCAGCTGCTTAGTTCAGCCAAACCGTTGAGTCTCATGGGGGTGATGAGGAAGATGGCTTCTTAAATGAGGCCTATATTGCAACCAATTACTCATAGGCATAGACAGGTCATAGGCATACGCCCTATGAAAACAGAAGAACTCACAGGTTAACTCACACAACAATCCCCAAACCAGTCTCTGCGCCTGTGAGACTGTCTTTTGGGAAGACATTATATTGCAAGGTCCTTCCTGAAATGACATTTAACAGTGGCAATTTGACAAGTCCTTTGCACCTGTAGACTGTATATCTTTGGTGACATCACAAACCTGGTTTCAACTCTTTAATGAAAAACTTTTAAGACATTTAGCTATGCCATTCTGATATCCAATACTGAGCATTGTAATTTTCCTTGAACTACAATTTTTCTCCTTAAGATTACCCTCACTGTTATTACAGGGACTACTTTGGGTCCCGCTTTTGATTTTTACTGTTCATTTCCATAAACACACTAAGAGCAGCCTGGATCACTTAGGATCCTTAAGTCCACTTTGCTGGAACTCACAGAGGGAACCCTTAGATTGACTTCTCAGTCCGCCCCCTCAGGGCACAGAAGCAGAGCCACACATCTGCCATCTGGCTTCACCTGCACCAGTCATTTCACTCAAATCCTTGAGCCTCCATTGTGCCTACAGGTTCCTTTTAGCCATCTTTCAGGAAGACAACCTTCGTTCCTTCCCCGGAAAGACTGGCATGAACCGCACAACCAACCAAAATTCTAGGCTTTTCTCATGGGCTTTGCTAGCTCCACAGGTCAATCCCAGTTCCTCTGAGCTCTCTGGTAATGACCAGAACCCATACATGCCTCCTTCAGGCGTGACATTCCAGTCAAAGTCCTGGTTAACAAAACCACTGTTAATGACTGGTCTTATTGGTTTTATGCAAAGAAACCTATGTCATCATTCATTCTTTCAGAGTGCCAAATTCTGGAGGGATCAGGTAGGGAGAAAAATACAAACCATAATGGAAAATCCTTTTCCTTATTCACTTTCTTACAGAGTATGACGTTTCAACCTTTTCTGGAATCTTCAATTTCCTTTTCAGAGCAGATACAGAGCAAAATCCAGAACACAGGGTTTCGGAACAATATACAGGTAGAGGCATTCTCTTGCACCAGTGCATCCACTGTTGCCTTGCAGAGACATACTCCTTCAGGCCCAGTCTCTTGGTGCTGCTTTGCCTCAGGCTGAAGCACTTATCAGCCCCAAATGACCCTTTCTGGGTCCCAGGTGGCAAAGGCACTCTCCCCAACCGGCTACAGGTGACCTTTGCTAGGTCTTCAGGTATGGAGACATGCTCCTTCAGACCCAGTCTCTTGGCAGAGACATGCTCTTTGCCTCAGGCTGAAGCACTTATCAGCCCCAAATGACCCTTCCTGGGTCCCGGGTGGCAAAGGCATTCTCCCCAACCGGCTACAGGTGACCTTCACTAGGTCTTCAGGTACACAGAGTTTCTGATCAGAAACAGAACCAATGGTAGAGATTTGCTTTCTTTCAATCCAGTCTCATGGTAGAGACATGCTGCTTTGTCTCAGGCTGATACACTTATCAGCCCCAAATGACCCTTCCTGGGTCCTGGCTGGCAAAGCATTCTCCCCAGCCGGCTACAGGAGACCTTCACTAGGTCTTACAATACAGGTTTCTGATCAGAAACAGAACACATGTGAGAAATTTGCTCTCTTCCCACCAAACCAGAAAGCAAGTAGTTGAGGTTTCCTTTACTCCAGGTTTAAAACTTTCACATCTTTTATACATATTTCTGCTCATTTAGATTTACCCATCATTCTCTTTTAATCTTGGTTCCTTCTCCACACGGGAAGGACTATACTGAAACTCAGTACTTAAACTCAGTATGTGGCAGCTAAAAGTCCCTAGCACTACAGGTACCTTCCACTAAAAGTCCCTAGATTCACAGGGACATTTTGCAACTTTCTGAAGCTTAGACCTTGCAAACAACCTATAAATCAGATGGTCACTCTCAGACCACAGTTCATGACCTCCAAAACCAGAGCTATTACTATCAGAACCAGTTACACAGAGAACCTGATTGCTGCAGTGCCCACACAGCAACAGCATACAAGCCTATAATCTGAAGAGAAGCCTTAGCCAGTTCCAAGATGGTGGAGCCCATGCACGTGGGATCATCCAACATGGCAGCACCCACACATGCGGGGTTGTCCAAGATGGCGGCGCCCATGCATGCTCTGTCCTCCATGGCGGGGGCACTCACATGGCTCATCCATTTTACCCAAAATGGCAGCACCCGGACTCTGGTTCCACCCAACTGCAAAGGTCCCAGGACTCCGGTTTCAGGAACCCAAGAAGCCCCCAAGGCCCCTTCCACCCGAGGGTGCGGAGGCACCACAGAGCCACCCTCCACCCATTTGGAGTGGTGCACAGAAGCTGCCATCACCAATGCAGGTGGAGGGCAGGCTCTACCCACCTGTGAAGGTGGGGGCCCTGCAGCTCCCTTTTCAGGATCCAAAGAGGCCCCTGGCAACCCCTGGTGCAGCAGATGAGCAGAGCCCACTCGCAGAAGCTGGGAATCTGTGGTGGAGACTTCTCCCACTTGCAGGGCAGGAGAAGCCATAGTGGGCCTCACCTCCCCAGAAGGTAGCGTCACCAGAGGAGTTCCCACTCTCTGGGGTCCCTCATTCTCCAGGTTCAGAGCATTAATGAGGTTTCTTTCCTCATCACCTTTCTCCTCCTGTGATCTACTATCAGAGAGGGGTTCCGAGACCCCTTTCTCCTTCTGGACCATTACACGCTTCTCTGTAGAACTACTCACACAGTTCCAACAAAGCAAACAAAGATTCAGAGCAAAAAGAATACAGATGGCGTAAAGACCAGGTATTTCCCCTGCTATTGCCCACAATTCCAGCTCCATTATTGCAAAAGAGCAGTCAGAAACCAAGTCTTCATCCCCAAACACTTTCACGTCTCTGCTTACTCCCTGCTTTATTTCCTTTTTACCTTTCCAGGCGTGTTTAGGCAGCCGATGCCCTCAAGAGCGCAGAGAAATCCTCAGAGACTGGGAAAATTCCAAAGTCTCACTCTCTCGCACCTGAGGGGGTCGGTCTGCCACAGACAATTACTCTCCTGGCTGGCTCACCAAAAACTGTTACCGAACAAGGGTCCGAGGCGGGGGAGGCAATAGTTGGCCCACCCAGAGATGCCAAAAACTGCTACAGAAAACAGGGGCCCCTCCCAAGGACGGTATACTAATATCTGTTGGGCTCTTCTTTCCGCCGCCAATTGGAAAGACATCTCTCAATGCCAGAGATTTGTGAAAAAGAAACAAAATGTTTATTTAATGCTATTCAGGCCTAATGCCTTCATTAAAATATTAAGGTCTTTAAGGGTATACACCTACACACACCCACACACAGCGCTCCCTTCTCCCACTGTCCCAACTCCAGGTACCGTAAATCAGGAAAAAAGCACACGTCTGTTTTTCAGGTCGCTGGCACTGTGAGCTGTGTCGCCTGCCTGTCCAGGCAAGATCTCCAAGTAATCCAAAGTCATGCGGCACCTTCCACTGGCAAGAGTTCTTTGTACCAAGTTGCAGTCAAAGTCTTTCCTGCTTTCCAGGCCACTAGGCCAAAGGGGAGCACCCCAAAGCCACATGGGCCTCTTCTACCAAAGCCCCACTCCACCAAAAGCGCACGTCTTTCTTCTTCACCTAGCCGCAGGGATCTCCATTCTGGGAAAGCTGCGTGGTTTTCCCTTTCACCTGGCCAAGAGGGGGTTCCTCACTCTGCTAAAGCCACATGCCTCTCACACAGGCACTATCTCTGAGCATCAGCCTCCAGTTCCCACCTGGGTAGCAGCCACTCACTTCTCCCTGGCCCAAAACTTGGCCACAGCTATTTAACATATGTATGAAACCAGTTAAAGGTTATAGATGTGTTAAAAGACCATTCCAGAGGTTAGCTGCAAAACTGTTGCTATGCAAAACAGCTCTCAATGGCCCTGCTCCATTTGTACCTTCCCCCAACTGACACTTGAGGGGGTGGTGGTGAGGACATCTTAATATTTCCTCCAATATTCCTGTACACTTTGAGTTCTGGACACCATTCCAAATCTTTTCTGGGCACCCCCCCTCCCTTGGCTGCACCCTGTATCAGGACTGCAAATAGTTTTATAAGCCACATGAAGAAATTTTTTTTGGCATTGTGCTAAAGAGCAGTAGGAAACCAATGAAAGTTTTAACCAGAGAACTAGCATAATCATATTTTATAAATATCACAATTACTGTAATTAACTAAAAGCAGGAATGTAAGCCAGTTGAGACTATTTTGGTAATCATGAAATTGAAAACCTAGTAGGTCAGGGACACTATATCTTCATCTTCCACAACAGTGTTGACTACATAATAATATTTGCTGAGTTAAGAAGTGGCCCAAGTGATAGATGATGATAATTTGCATAGGGTGCTGTTGGTGAAGATAAGAGAAGTGAACTGATTCAAAACACTATCTAGGTAGTAAAATACAGAGAGGATTAAGCGATTGTTGGGCATAAGAGAATGAGAAACAGACTCAAGACTGACTCAGGTTTCCCCTTATACTAACTGCTGGTGAATAATGTTCCATTCACTGCAATTGGGAACACTTGGAAGAGACTGTTTTGTGAGAAAAGATGGTGATGTAAACTAATTCAGTTCAGACTTCAACTGAAGCACCCTGTGGCTTCAAAGCTTTTCTGAAGATGATCTAAAGTCGATCTGTTGGCACTGATGGCAATAAAAGCTGGGGGTTCCACCACCGTTCTCACAAGCCACCACTAGAAGTAGCTCATTTATGCTGAGCTTGCTTGGTAATTCTTTATTTTTATTTATTTATTTATTTTTATTTATCTTTAGAGGGGAAGGGAAGGAGAGAGGGAGAGAAATATCAATGTATGGTTGCCTCTCATGCGTCTGCTGCCAGGAACCGGGAAACTGAAACTGGCCTGCAACCCAGGCACGTGCCCTGACTGGGAATCGAACCACGATCATGTGGTTCTCAGGCCCACGCTCAATCCACTGAGCTACACCAGCCAGGGCTGCTTGGTAATTCTTAACATAGGTATACACTGTCTTTATTTTTCATTTTGCTTTCACAAAACCCTGTTACGAGTTTTTTTCTGTATACCCACCCTAATAAACTGGCATCATGGAGACATCATATACTTTGCACCCACATAACTATCTTATATCAGAAAGAACACAATAGTGTTCTTCAAAAATTAGATTAATACAGACCAGAAATAGATTTAATAGTTCATTAACTTTATGATATGCACCTCATCTGAAAATGAAATAGCAATAGGCAAAGTACACAGTAGTGTTTTATAAAAATATTTTAAGGAGAACAGAATAGCATGCAGCAGACTAAAAATATAATTTGAAGGGAGGAGAAGAAGAACAAAACCCAAACAGTACCATCTCAGTACCTCATGAAACTTGCCCTTGCAACAGAGTAATACATAGGACACTATATCATCCATCACACTTATAGGAGCCGAGTTCCATAAGCTGACCAGTCAGTAACATACCATATAGCTTCCTAGGACTCTATGCCACAACCACTACAGCTTTCTCAAATTATGGAAGTTGGGAGAGTAAGGCAAATAGGATTTGTGTGTAGCGTGCACATGAACACAGTGAGTGGAAAATAGGTGAGGAATTTCTTAATTAATATAATTCCCAATAGAAGATGAAACTCTTCTCATGGGTGAGAATTTTAAAAAGTCTCATTAGCAAATCAAATAAAAAACTAATTTTTAGTATTTTTAAATAACAATTATGTCTTCAGAAAATATGTGTCTTTTGATTTTACATCCACATTTAACTTTAATTTTTAAAAATGATTTTTCTTTATTATTTAAATTGCTACTGAAAGTTTAATTTTGTATCACAAAGCAGTTAGGTAAAACTCATCCTTCCATAGTCAAGTGTATAACAAATATTTCTCTTCTTTCTTTACTTACAGGGGTTAAAAGGACAGGATGAAGGCTTTAATCCTGACTGGACTTATCCTGGTCTTTGCCTGTTGTTTCTCGGTAAGATTCTATACACTTGAAAACTAAAAGAACTACCTAAAATTGAGAGCTACATAACATTGAGGTGGGGTTCAGTGTAAGACTATGGCAATCTATTTCTAAAATCAGAACTGAGTCACACGAGATGGAAAGAAACACAAATAATTACCTTCTACTTCTAACACCCATGGAAATATTCAAAATCACCTGGAATTTGAGGAGAAGGGGCAAAAAAAAAGAGAGAGAGAGAGCGACATGGAAAGGAAGTCAAGGGAAAAGAGGGAAAGAAGCAGAAGAGAATAAACTATTGGTTGAGGAGAATAAGGTATGAGAAAATCTCCAAATACATTTGGAGGAATATAGCTAAACTTTAAGGAAATCACCAAGACTTTACTTCTCCTAATGTCCATGTTCCCCTACCACCTGTATTTTAAGGATGGTTCTTCTGAAGTTTGAAAAATAAGGGTGAGTTTATGCATGTCAAGTTTGTTTTTCACTCGCCCTCCAAGTCTAATTATTAAGTTCTCACAGTCGAAGGCTATAATATGTTCTAAAACTTAAAACATAAACGCAGTGAGCCCTGGCCAGTGTGGCATGGTTGGGCATCATCCCACAACGCGAAGTGCCGCTGGTTTGATTCCCAGCCAAGGCACAGGCCTGGGTTGTGGACCAGGTCCCCAGTAGAGGGTGTGCAAGAGGCAAACAATCCATGTTCCTCTCACATCAATGTTTCTTTCCCTGTCTTTCTCCCTCCCTTCCCTTCTCTCTAAAAATAAATATTAAAATTAAAAAAATAAAAATTAAGACATAAATCCAGTGAAAAGAAAGATAATCTCATCTATTGGTATCTAAAATAAAATGTTGTTGTATGTCACAAATTTGATTTATCTAAAATATAACATGTTCAAATAGGTTTTATATACGCTTCTGAGTGAGCTTGGTTCTGTCAAATTTGATGACATTTGTTTTCCTCTTCTTTGTCTCTTGCAGAATCTTAAAAAATACCCTCTTCTGCTCTTCTGATTTAATTATGTATGCACTTGTCACTAGTTCCTTATGTCTCTTTTTTATCAGATAGCATTGTTTCTAGAAACATTAGAATTATAGGTGAGCTTCAAGTGTCTGTTCAACTCTGTTTAACCAGCCATGCTTCACTTCGAGGGTCCACTTCTATGCCACTATTATTTTCCCACGGAATTCTTTCCACAGCTTTCAATGCCTCAGACAAAGCTTTGGTAGGCAAAAGAAACTGAATTTTCTGTTTAATATTTTTAGTATTAAACTTTCTACCTTAAAATATTTCTCTTTCATATAATTTCTAAGTTGACCTTTGCTATAATACTTTCAGTGAGATTCATGTAACATGGGCACCTATTCGACTCTTTGGTTAATTCCTAAAGGACATGGCAATGACATTCACTATGCACTCTTAATTTTCTTAGATTTACTGCTAGTATTTCAGGAAATCAACTAGTTGGATTTCATAAAATTACATTTTTGTGTTTGGTTGGATTATCATACTAAACACTTTAGCATTGAAGGCAATGACCAAGTGTTTTTTTCTAATCACCTACATATTGTGCCTTATGATTTTAAATTCACAGTATAATTTATTCCAAATTTACATTGCACTCAAAACCAAAGCAGCTCTTAACCTAAAAAGCAGACCGGTTTCTGTAACTGAAATGAAAATGGAAAACAATGATGGACTGAACATTACACTTGGTAACATCTTCTGTTTTCCTCCTGCAGTTCAGTGTGAGTCAGCAATCACAGCACCAGATAATGGGAAAGGACATCAGCAGTCGGCTGGTGCGAAGGTCCCCTGCCAGGACTTCGCAAGGGAGGTCTCCACCCAGTGAGGGCACCCACAAGCCTCAAGGCCATTCTCATGCTTCTGCCCCATCTGTACTGACGAACAGAGAAAGCAGCCGATTATCTCCAAATTCCAGGACATCAACTAAAAAGGAAAAACCTAACCAGGGATCAAAAAGACAAAGTATACAAGCCAGGCCTAAGAAAAATACACTGACTTCTACCAAGGAAGGATCGACTTTCCATTCACCTGCTCCAATAAGACAAAATACCCCACCGTGGGCAAGCAAAACTCTAAAACAGCCTAAAAAAAGTCAAAAGATAACTGTCAGGAAACAGTCAAAATGGACTGCAGCAGCACCGAAACCGTCTTCAACCACAAGGAAACGTCGAAATGCATCTGCAAAACCCTTGTCCATCTCTGCCAACAAGGACTTGAATTTGCCAAAAACTCTTAAGGCAGCATTAGAAAGAATGTCACCTACAAAGCAAAGTGCACAAAAATCTAAGAAAATCCAGTCTATCCCTGCTAAGAAACAGTTAAAACAACCCACAATTGGGACAGCTGCAAAAACATTTCTACCTGAAAAGAAATTTCTAAAGACTTTAAAAAATACCTTGCCTGAATTATCCAAAAAACAATCACCTAAGTCCACAGCAATAAAATCTTCTCCAAAAACTTCTTCAACCTCAAAGAAACGATCAAGTAAATATCACAAAATTCTATCATCACCTGCCAGAGAAAAACAAAATCAGGCAAAAGCAGTTGAAAAAGCCTCCCAGAAAAGTTTGTCCAAAAAGAAAACTTTAGAGAAAGAAAAAAATAAACAGTTAACTCCAGTCAAAAAAGAGCCACCTAAGGCAACAGCAACAGGAGCAGATTCCAAAGTTAAAAAGAAAAATCTAACTAAATCTAAAAAGACAGTGTCTATATCTGTCAAGAAAAACCTCAATCAGCTAAGAGAAGTAGCAACAAAAATGAAAACATCTATGGCCAAAAGAAAAGTACCCCAAAAGTCCCCAAAAACCTTTACTGCACCTGCCAAGAAACAAGTGAATCAACCTAAAGCCTTTAAATCAATAGTAAAAACACAACCAGCCTCTAAGAGACCAAATCAATCTAAAAGCTCTTTGTCTAAAGCTGCCAGGAATCAGTCAAATCAAGCCAAAGAAGGCAAACCTCCAGCCTTCAAAGAAACTCTAGCCAAAAAGAAAAACCTGAAAAAATCTAAATCAGCTGCCCAAAACCTGCTCAATCAGTCTAAATCTGCTCAAGCAGGACCAAAAAGATCTCTGGCAAAAAAGAAAAGTCAAGAGAAATCTGCACAGAAACAGCCCACATCAGGTAAAGCGGCTCCAAGAACAGCTCTTGCCGAGGTTAAATCTATAAAACAACCCCCAAAAGGGCAGCCTACATCGTTAACAGTAAAGAAAATACCAAATGAATTAAAACAGAGATTCTCTAAACCTCTTAAGAAAGATGTAAATCAGCTTAAATTCCTTCAAGGAATGAAAATACTACCCCCCCTATTAGACAAAACTATAAAACAATCTAAAAAAAGAAAACCTACACCTGCCAAAAACAGGTTGGAATTATTTCAACCCAAAAGACCTAGCTCTCTTCAAGCTGCATGGAAAAAGTATCCACATAATGTCATAATACCGTTTCCTCCACATGTTCCATCTCTATTTCATCAAACTAAATTTCCTTACCCACAACCAAATCTACCACATAAGTACCCACTGAAGACACATCAATTCTATCCGCCTCCACCAAGACCATGGCCAAATGCTCCACATTTCCAGCCACCCCAGCAGCAGCATCACCAAGCTCACTTCCCTGTAAGCCACCCTGACACAAACCAAAAACCTCCAAAAAGGCCAGCGAGCATTGAAAACACTACAACTAAAGGCCCAACCACTGTGACAAAGGGATCCAGTGTAGCCACCAGAACACCTGAAACTCTATCCTCAGTGGCTGCCACCACAGTCCAAGTGACATCAACCACTAACTCAGCAATTGGTGCTGCCTCCACTACAACTGTCTCAACATCTCTGGTGGCCTCGGTGACACCTTCAGTGGAATCCACATTGCAAGAGTCTGCTGCTTCTAGTGAGGCAAACTTCATAAACCCAGGGTCTGGCTCCATAACCCTCTTAATCTCTGCCCCCACCATTACACCTGATGTTACCACGGAGGCCTCGGAAGCTGAAACAAACACAGCTGATGACACCACTCTCCCAGATGATTCCACTGCTCAAGGTGCCATTACAATGTCAGCAAACACAGGAGCCATATCCCCTGCTATGGCTGCCACCACTGGTACAGCCACAACCTCCACAAGTATTGTCGCAATGGTAACACCTTCCACGACCCTAGGGATTGGTGCCACCAGCACCGGTGCTACCCCATTATCAGCCAGTGCTGCCACGACTCTTGCTCCTGTTACCACAAAAGCACCCAAAACTGCTACTAATAATTCTGGTTCTGTCGCAGACACAGCTGCATCAGGTCTCAGTACTATAGTTACATCAAGTTCTATAACCACCAGTGAGCCTGGCACTGCCACCACAGCTGCAAACCATTCTGCCATCACACAATTGGCAACACCTACTGAAACAACCACTGGATGACACAACCACTGGAACTGCTACCACTGCAGCCAAGGTGCCCCAACTGCACTCAACAGTAGAACAGTCCCTTCAGCTAACTCCACAACCTTAGAAGCAGGCACCACATATGTAACTGCTACTATAACAGCTGCTTCATCTGCAACTACAACTCTTATGGCAACCAACACGGCAATAGCTGACACCTCCACAAGTCTTGCGACCAGACTGTCGGCCTCTGATGCCACAACTATTGCCAGTATGAGCATCCTGGCACTGTCACCACTATTCCAGTTACTTCAGTCTCTGCTGAACCTGATTCTTCAACCACTGAAGATACAACCAGAAAAAGAGGCAATTGCTCAATCTGTAAACGTAACTATTCCTACAGCTTCCACTACGACTCCATCAGTTTCCATCTCTAACAGTGGGTCTGAAGCTTTAGTTACTGGTCCCAGAATTTGAAACATCTGCTTCCACTGGTGTCAATATTTTCTCGGCAGAAATGCTACTCTCCTTTGCGCAAATACTGCAGCAACCCCAACATTTGCAGAATCCACAGAACCCACTATGGTTTCCTCACCTGAAACAGATTTTTCTATCTTTCCGCTACAGGAACCTTCACTGCCCAGCCATCACAATGGTAGAAGCAACTACCACACCTGAAGCTAATGCCATCACCAATGGCCCAGATGCAATCCACAGCTACGCTCACCACAAATACCGTTGGAACCACCTCTGCCCATCAGTAGCAGCACATACCCATCACCTGCTGCTACAACTACAGCCAACGTACCCACAACTGGCATTAACACTTTCTCACAGTAAAAGAAATGCGAAGGCATATCTAACATGCCTCAGTAGCAGTAAATTATGACATGCAAAGAATTAGATGGGGAAATTGAATAATGCTCTGTGTATTTCCAAACACCTTACGCAATAGCTGTTGCTCCTGATCTGCCAAAAATATGATTTTTTGCAATTCTAAGAAATAAAGCAGATATTCTTCCATTTTACATACAGGATACAGAGGTATAGGATTTGCTCACATTCAGAACATATGGTGGCAAAGACAAACCTAGAATTCACATGTCTTAGTAAAATATTTCTAACAGCAGCCAGAAAGCTTAGAACTACAGAACAGTAATCCCAAAAGATGGCTTCATAGACAGTTGAATTACAGTTACTTGGCTTCTTTTCTTGAAATGAAAATTACTGAGATTACCACACCAGAAAGTATGTATATTTATATATATATATATACTTTGGGTGGGGGAGTGGCATGTGGAAGAGAAGTCTGATGAGGTTACAAGTGTGAAAACACCCAGATGTTAATTCAGGAAGGGAAAATGACAGGTATACAAGCTCAAACACAAGAACAAGTATAATCAATAAATTGCAATCAGTTGTATTTGAGTGAACTATATCATGTACCACAAAAAATTGGGATGTATTTTGAGAAATGCATCTTTAGCTGATTTCATCATTGTGCAAACACCACAGAGTGCACTTTTACACACCTGGAAGATAAAGCCTACTCCACGTCCAGGCTGAGTGGTGCAGCATATGGTTCCTAGGCCACAAACCTGCACATCATATTACTGTACTGAATACCAAGAGACCTGGAAAACGAGGTGTATGAGGCTGCTGCAGCATAACACAGCATGCAGTTTTAGAGCATTTTTTATGAGTACAAAGCAGGGTTTTTATGAGTAAAAAGGGGTATACTCTAAGATAACAATACAGATACAATATAGTAAATACACAAATCAGTAACATAGTCATTTATTATGATTATCAAATATTATGTATTACACATAATCGTATGTGCTAAACTCTCATACAATGGGTAGCACAGGAGGTTTGTTTACACCAGCATCCCAACAAACTTGAGTAATACATTGTGCCATGATGTTATAATGGCACAACATCACTAGATGATAGGAATTTTTCAGCTCCACTGTAATCTTACAGGACCACCATCCTATATATAATATGATATGGAGAAATATAAATTTATCATGGAGCAAAAAATCAGTATGAAATTCATTCCTACATAACATAAGTAACACCTCATTTAAGTTCGCTGGAAATGAGAAGAAAATGCTACCATCAATAAAGAACAGCCATGGAGGTGAAAACGTTTAGAAATTTTTATAGTAGTCAACAGGCAATATTGTAAAAAATTAGTCCAGATTATAGAACCATAATATAAGACTCTAACAAAGAAAGAGCAGATCTGAGACTATTTTAAAAAGATAGCTGGAACATATAATCTATAAAATTTTTGTAGGAGGTTCTCCTTTTGTTTTAAAGTAGATGAAAACATTCTAAGTCATGGTAACGAGGGACTAGGTTTTAAACGTGGCCAGCTAACTACCACACATTACTCTGAACATAAACCATGTAATTGAGTATGTTTTGGTCTAAAACAGAATTATGAGCTGTCGTGAAAATAAGAAAGTGGTGCTGGGGGCAGGGGAGGGCAAATAGAATGAAGTTGACTTCATCTAAAAAAGAGAAAGTAGCTATTTTAAAACAAATAATCATGTTTGTAGGACTATAGAAATTTATTTAATATTTCTGAATGTTCTTTTGTAGGTTCTAATTTACCTAAAGATTAAACTTCTGACCTTCACTTTTGCCAGTGCCTCAAACATTGAGTGTAATCACATTTTAGAAATGAGACCACTCTAGAAATTCTGCTTTTCACTCTCACTTCTTAAATGTACCCAATTTTACTCCTTCAGTTTTTGTTCAGTAAATCATTTTGAAAATCATTTGTTCTCTGTATGAATTTGTATCACTCTCACATATTTGGAAATGAATTGAAAGATTAATATGGTTATCCCTCTAAAAAGTTCCCAAGATGAAGGAGATTTAAATATAAGGTTGACCAAGCTTAACTAAACTTGGGACAGGTTTTTTCCTGACTCCAGGCCCCTGGAGTCTGAGGACATTTCTTTAGAGAATTAGCAATTATAAATTCTTTCTCTGTCACTTTGAGATACTGCCATCTTTCTAAAAGCCTCTTTCCAACTGTATAACCCAGAAAGACTGAGTGCCCCAATCTGTCTCTATGACAGGTTAAGAGCCTAAATCAGATAAGCACCAATTAGCAAAAACAAATGGTCTAATCACAGAGAAAAACACTTGCAAACTCAAGAATTACACAGTGTGTTTGGCACATCCCATTTGTCAACATTCTGATAACATTCTCCAGCTCATCACAGCATTTAAAAACCTCTCACATTTTGTTTCAGCAGATGTCCATTGCAGTAGTTTTGAATGAAGCCTTTCCTGTTTAATTTCATCCCTCATTTTTTGCTTTGACAAGGTAAACGCATGGAACGCAGAAACTATAAATAAGTAAAGTTTGAGTGAAAACTCCCATCAGCCAAGCTCCACAAGAGGACCTCAAAGGAATGAAAGCAGAGAGTCCATGCCCACTGATAATCTGAAATGTCCTTCCCATTTTACCTATTTTTTTAAACCATTTTTTAAAAAGATTTTATTTATTTATTTATCTTTAGAGGGGAAGGAGAGAGGGAGAGACACATCAATGTATGGTTGCCTTTTGTGCGTCCCCTGCTGGGAGTTGGCCTGCAGGGAACTGGACTACAACCCAGGCATGTGCCCTGACTGGGAATCGAACTGCGATCCTCTGGTTCGCAGGCCCGCGCTCAATCCACTGAACTACACCAGCCAGGGCCCCATTTTACCTATTTTTTAAACCATGGAAAATATATATTAAATTTTGGGACAAAAATTTGAATTAAGTATAGTAAATATACTTTTGTTTTTAATTATATTTTATTGTTTATGCTATTATAGTTGTCCCAATTTTCCCCTTTTGCCTCCTGCACCTAACTCCCCACTCCTTTAGGTAATTTTAAATCTCTAGCTGACTTTTGAGAAAAATAAGAAGGTAAAACCACACAACACAAAAATGGAAATGAAATCAAAGGAGGAGAAGATATGCATGGAGTCTAAGGCTGCCCTGAAGGACATGATTGGTCTTGATAATTCAGAAGCTTGAATTTTAAAAGCCAGGTGAGAAGAAAACAATGGCATTGATCCTACTCCAGAAAAAGAGTTGGAACTAAGTCTCTCCATATAAACATAGGACTCTCAAAAGCCACATCCTTTCAATAGATACAAAAAAGTTGATTACTGATAAAAGGAAGTGAGAAACAATATGCTGTACTCACTTCAGTCTGAAAGATTAAAGAAAATTCAATGGCGATATAATATACAGCATAGGGGGAAGTCAATGACATCACAATAACTACATGTGGTGACACATAGTTCCTAGACCTGCTGTGATGATTACTTTGTGAGGTATATCAACATTGCATCACTTAAAGTTAACAGACATTCGATTAATACTTGAATGACTAAATAAATGACACTGGATGTTATTATCACTTACATTCCTTTCCTCCTAAAACAGATTACAAATTCTTTGAGAATATGTGTTATATCTTCTACTTCTGTTTTTCCACCAGTGCCTTTCACAGAACCACATAGATATTTGTTGGACCAATATATTCTCATCCATTCAATGTATGGTACTGATAAAAAATGGAGATTCAATCAAACAAAACAAGTATTCTGTAAATGTCAATTAAGACTGTGCCTTTAGGCTTTCCTTTTGCAATGTAAGAATCATAACTACATGTGAACACTAATACTCTGTTTTCTAATCTGTACCTTCTGCTTCAATGTGGTTATTCTGGTATACAGAAAAGCATTGGTGTTTGCCTACTTGTTATACAGAACAACTTTCAGAAATAGTGAGTGGGCCATTAACTGGAAAGCATGTGAAAAAATAAATGACCTATTCACCTTCAAAAAGGGGGAAAATGGATTAAGACTTCTTGAAATACTGAAAAATACTTTCAAAGATGAAAAAGCTTTGATCCTATTGTTCCAGGTTCAGCTTTGGGAACCATGAAGTGGAAATCTTAGCTATCTTTGATCTTCTAAAGATGAATTAGTGCCAACCAGTAACTCTGAGCCTGGAGGCTTACTTGAAATGAAAAGACCTGCAAATATCATCCTTAATTGAATGAACATTGCATCCTTAAGTACGTATTATTGCACTAGCTTTCCAACAATTACTTCAGTTCCCTTGAAAAACAAAAATTTAATGTCATGAAAATGGTATTTCCAAGCTGCTAAAGTGATAACATTATAATTGTTCAACCCATGACACATTGCTTATCTGAAGGTAATTCATAATTCTTAGATGCTTTGTACACCTGCCTGACAAAAAGAACAATTCAATGACAGTCTTAGACCTAACTGTAGGAATTCAGTATTTGTTCCAGTGCCTAAGAAAAGAATGTCAGCTACAGAAAAAGTATTAAGATGAGCCAGAGAATAGGAAAATTAAGGAAGCCTAAATAAAAAAAACCTGCAAGAAGTTTGACTTTGTCTTTCTGCCTAGTGAGATCTAGTAAAATTTATATATCAAGAGTATTCTTGAATTTTAGGGTCACAAGATGTGGAAGAACTATGCAGAATACAGAGAAAGTTGTAATTGTCAGTAACATTTTAGTTGTCTTCAAATAAGAACAGATAGCCAGCCAATTATGCTCAGAAGGAGTCTCTATATTGTTTTTTGAAAGTATTGCTGTGCCATGCCATGTGTAGCATAAAGAGAAAGTCAATGGCATAAAAAGAATGTTAGTTCAGATTTTTACGGAGGCTTTAGAATATACAGCAGTGAACCTCAACAAGTGGCAAAATAGGGATAATGTATTTTGATGAATCCCACATAAATAAACAATTAGCTTCAGAAACTGGAATTATGAGCTCTGTCAGCCAGTGTTGAGTTTACCAAAGGAAGCATCTGCTTGAGAGGTCAGCATGGGGCCTATAGAAATCATGTAGAAAAGGAGGGGGGATTAAGTGGTTATAATTCTGTTATTTTTAAAAATACGTTCCGTGTCCGTGGGTCCTTATACAAATTCCTTGACTTCACTCTTCCCCTTCTTTCTCCCATTATGGGGGAATGGTTGACTGTGGAAGGTGGAGGGTGAGTAGAGCAAACAAGAGCAATGGGGGGGAAATGGCAACAACTATAATTGAACAACAATAAAAAATGATAAAAAATGAAAATGTATTCTTTTTCTGCATAACAAACATAATTTTCAGACACTCAACCAAATATAATTCTGTCCTTATAAAAACCAGAACCTCATAGGGTGAATCCCAATGTGAATAAATGGCAATACATGTTAAATAGTATTATAATGAATCAAATTTTTGCTGTGGAAGCAGAGGATCAATTTTTTAACAAATAGTAGGAAAATAGGGAAGACAAGGCATTAGAGTCTAGAGAGTTAATTTTCAAAAGGCTTCTCAATATGTTAAACATGAGCCTTGCCCCTTCCAAAATGATGTTAACAGGGTCACTGGGTGTCTGAGAGGTGCTTGCACAAAAGCCAACTGCCACTTCCTTTCTTTTGTTTTGGGATTAGCTCAGAAGCAGTCTCTTATAGTGAAGCCTCTTCTCTCCCCACTGAAATAAAGAGGAGAACTAGGAGCTTGTTTGTTAGATTTAGACATTCTCAGCAAGGATTTCATCTCCATGCATTGCTGAACCAGGCTGATTTGGTCAACAGTTAAAGCTAGAAGGCAGCCGAAGAGAAAGATTCCTTTGCAAGGTAAATGTTTGAATAACTCAGGTTTGGAGCCATTCTTTCACCAAATACCTAATTCTTTCTATTTAAATGTATTTTCTATTGCATTTTTTCATTACCACTTGTCCCCCTTGTACCTCCCTCCCGACTCTGCAGTCGCCACACTGTTGTCCGTGTCCATGAGTCCTTTTGCCTTTTTGCTCAACCCCTCCTCTCTTATCTTAAACTCCTGCTCTCTATCTATGAGTTTGTCTTTATTTTGCCTGTTAGTTCAGTTTGTTCATTAGATTCCACATATGAGTAAAAGCATATGGTATTTGTCTTTCTCTGACTGGCTTATTTCACTTCACATAATGTTCCCTAGGTCCATCTATACTGTTGCAAAGGGTAGAATTTTCTTCTTTTTTATGGTCGAGCAGTATTCCATGGTATAAATGTCCCATGGTTGTTTTATCCACTCATCTACTGGTGGACACTTGGGTTGCTTCCATATCTTGGCAATTATAAATTGGTTGTAATGAATATAGGGCTTCTTACGTTCTTTTGAATTAATGTATTGCGTTTCTTTAGATAAATTCTAAGAAGTAGAATTGCTGGGTCATAAGGCAGGTCCATTTTTAATTTTTTGAGGTATCTCCATACTGGTTTCCACAGTGGCTGCACCTATTTGCATTCCCATCAGCAGTGCAAAAAGGTTCATTCCCCTTTCTCCAAATTCTCTCTAGCACTTGTTGTTTGTTGATTTATTTATGGTTAGTGACATTGAGCATCTTTTCATATGGCTAGTGGACATCTGTATGTTCTCTTTGGAGAAGTGTCTATTCAAGTCTTTTGCCCATTTTTTAATTGGACTGTTTGGCTTTTTTTGGTTTTGAGTGTTATAAGATTTTATAAATTTTGGATATTAAACCCTTATCAGATATATTGGCCTATATGTTCTCCAATTCAGTGGGTGTTGGGAAACTTGGACAGATACATGTGGAAAAATAAAACTACACCACCTTCTTACATCACACACAAGAACAAATTCAAAATGGATTAAAGACTTAAATGTTAGACCTGAAACCATCAAAATCATAGAAGAAAACATGGGCAGTAAAATCTTGGACATTGTGTTACCGAACAAGGGTGGGGGGGGCAATACTTGGCCCACGGAGGGATGCCAAAAACTGCTTCAGAAAACAGAGGCCCCTCCCAAGGATGGTATACTAATATCTATTGGGCTCTTCTGTCCACCGCCAATTGGAAAGACATCTCTCAATGCCAGAGAATTGTGAAAAGGAAACAAAATGTTTATTTAATGCTATTTAGGTCTAGTGCCTTCATTAAAATATCAAAGTCTTTAAGGGTATATACCTACACACACCTACACACAGCACTCCCTTCTCCCACTGTCCCAACTCCGGGTACCATAAATTAGGAAAAGAGCACACGTCCGTTTTTCAGGTCGCTGGCACGTGAGCTGTGTCGCCTGTCTAGGCAGGATCTCTAATTAATCCAAAGTCATGTGGCACCTTCCACTAGCAAGAGTTCTTTGTACCAAGTTCCAGTCAAAGTCTCTCCTGCTTTCCAGGCCACTCAGCCAAAAGGAGCACCCCAAAGCCATGCGGGCTCCTTCTACCAAAGCCGCACTCCACCAAAAGCGTGTCTTTCTTCTTCACCTGGCCGCAGGGATCTCCATTCTGGGAAAGCTGCGTGGTCTTCCCTTTCACCTGGCCAAGAGGGGGTCTGCACTCTGCTGAAACTGTGTGGCTCTCCCTCCTAATGGCTACAGGGGTCTACATCTTCCTAAATAGCGTGGCTCTCCCCCTCACCTGGCCAAGAGGGGGTTCCTCACGCTGCTAAAGCCACAAGCCTCTCTCGCAGGCACTCTCTCAGAGAAGCAGCCTCCAATTACATCCTGGGTAGCAGCCACCCACTTCTCCCTGGCCCAAAACTTGGCCACAGCTATTTAACATATCTATGAAACCAGTTAAAGGTTATAGATATGTTAAATGACCATTCCAGAGGTTAGCTGCAAAACTGTTGTTATGCAAAACAGCTCTCAATGGCCCTGCTCCATTTGTCCCTTCCCCCAACTGACACCTGGGTGGGGTGAGGACATCTTAATAATATTTTCTCCAATATTCCTATACACTTTTGAGTTCTGGACACCATTCCAAATCTTTTCTGGGCCCCCCCTTGGCTGCACCCTGTATCAATTGTACAGAGCAATATTTTATCTGATACAGCTCCTCAGTCAAGGGAAACAGAAAATATATTAACAAATGGGACTACATCAAACTAAAAAGTTTTTGCACATAAAGAAAACCATCAACAAAATAATTATTTCCTATAACCTTCTTGTTTAAGGGGTTTTTAATTTTTTGAGGTATCTCCTCAGATTTAGATGGATTTAAAACTCTGGCTGAATATAAGATCAATAAATTAACTTTTGTCTAAATGCTCCTGAAAATGCAAAAAATTCATAATTATTAACATGATTATAAGGGTGAATTTATATGATGAAGTCCTCATTGAAGTACTCTGTCCCAAATGTATTTGCTAGTTAGTTTACTCCTTGATTCTCTATAAGTTATGGATAATAACAAAAATTCTTCCTATTTGAACTGTTACAATGGTATTGACCTTAGAACTACAGTATTGTATTCCATATATTACCATTTCTAATAATTCACTAGAACTTCTTGAGCACTATGTGTATCTTATTAAGAAAGCCAGTATTTTAGTTCATTTCAATAATACTAAAATAAAGTAGATTACTTAATATTTGGATATTAAACCCTTATCAGATATATTGGCCTATGATGTTTTTAAAACTGTCACTTAAATTATCAATGTGTTAACATAACATAGGACAATTTTGTACCTTAGTTGCAAGAAATAGCAAGACAAGATGAAGATCCTAGCTCTGACTATGACCATCTTGAATTCTGTGGCTTTCTCCCTGGTAAGTTTCAGGATTTTGGATAACATTATCTTCATAGAACTAAAAATCAGATGGAGGAAAAGAATGGATATAGATCATCAGCCTAGGTTTAACACGAGAAAGAATGTTTTGCTAAAATTGTCGCTATATTTTTAAAATTCTATTTTTATTTATAAATGTCCTCTTTTAAAATTAATCTGAATTTTAATTTTACTATGCATATGATTAAAATTTTAATTTTACTATGTATATGATTAAAATTAATCATATACATGGTAAAATATAGATAACAGAGGGTATAATACATGATAATATAGAGTCTGAATGGGGCTTCTCTATTCTTTCCACATGGCAAGAAATTTCTTACTGAATATTTAGCATGGTACAACTGGTTTTATATTTACAGGGAGCACTCAGAACTGACAAATTAGATGTTCCTTTTTACTTTGATACTGTGTATTCCTAACTTGACTCACATAAAAATCAATGAATAAAGAAGAAAGCGAAGACCTGCAGAATGTTTATTTGATCAAGTTAATGCAGTGACTATTAATTTCAGATTTTTAATGTAATATAATCTGCAAGGGGAACCTCGAAACATGTTGTACTTCTTTTTCTTTACTATATGGGAGTCAGGAATTATTCAGTCAGACAGATCAGCATTTGTCTGCCAATTTACCTTTGTCCTCATGAGACAGCCCAACAGCAAGGCAACTCTTTTCCACCCTAAGAACAAGAGAAATTTCTGTACCTACAAACTGTTTAAATACCTACTCTGAGTCTATTGATAGAGTAACAAGGTTCTCTGGATCTCTTTCAAAGAGAAAATGCTCAGAGACTCTTTAAGCTAGGGTATACAACTTTCCCCCATGTGGGGATTATGCTCCAAGTAACCCGTCAGCTAGTCAGACTTCAGCTAGCTTTGCTTATGTCAAGGGTACAGTATACAGCTCTATCCTGGCAAAGGCTTCAAAGAATAATGGTTCACCTTCATCTGCTGCTATGCAGGATATACCTGCTACGGTTCAGAATACTTCTGCTGTCAGTACCACAACGTCCAGATTTCCCCCAACTCTAAAATAGTGCAGAGCAGGATAACTGTTTCAGGGGATAATAGCATCTCAGCACCTGTATCCATGACCTCCCACCCGTAATAAGTCTGCTTCCATTGCAATTCCCCCCCTTACAGAGAGACACCAAAGCAGCTCAAAGTCTTGAACCCTTCTTCCCACCCACTGGAAGATCTAAACCATTCTTTGCCCCTAATCCTGCTGCACACATCCAAAGTGCTAAGAATGAGAATGCCTTGGCAGATGACAGTACCATTGCCACATCAAACGCAAACCACCACCTTGGAACTTACACCACTACTCGCGAGGACGAAGCAGAACCAGAGATTAGATCCTTTATTGGTACCACAACCCTTATGAGAGAAGGCAACACAGAAAAAACTGATGCCACAGCTATTCTAGAGAATTACACAACTCTGCTTGATGTTCCTGATTTAGAGGACCAAAACACAATTACTACTACTTACCTGGAAAGACATGGCAAAACTGCAAGCAATGTTACTGATCTTTCACAAAAAGACAATTCTATTGTGATTAATGCTACAGAAAGGAAGAATGATGATAGAACTATAGTAAATACTCAAACACCTAGCATTTCCTCTGCAAAAAATAGTAATGACTTTGAATCTACTCCTATTTGGAGTACTTACAAGACTGATACTAAATCTATCATGATTGCCACTGACATTGATGAAGCTACTTCCAATATCAACCCCATTAATACTATTTCCAATATTAATCTGATAAATCCTGTTCTTAATTATAGAATGTATGAAGAAAGCAGTAATCTTATCAGTAATTCTGATGATACCAAAACAATGTTAGATGTAGGTAAAAATATGCATGTGGGGGACTTGGTTACTTTCAAAACAAATGGCATTTATTCTATAAAGGATCATGCTAAACCTAACCCCAGAGAGCCATTGCCAAACACCAATACTAACTTTAAAATAACCTGGCCTTCAAAGGATGATCCAATAATAAAAGGCAGACACACTGTTCAGACAGAAAACATCAAAATGCCTAATAATAACTATGCTGATGAAACAACTAGATCTAAAGTAGATGATTTAATAACCAGGAACCATCCTAGTATTCCTGCAAATGTGTATTTCAAAACAGATAGGAACAATTTTAAGTCTGTGAACACTGATGAAATTGACTTTGGTATTCCCCGGGACCAAAAAATTACAAATATGGACCAAGATGATGAATTTGGAGGAGAAGTCACCTTCATTCATCCAGATATTTCTATGAAAGAAATTAGAAGAAAAGTTTACTCTCTTAACCCTGATGTAGATTATGGCCAAACAGCAAGAAATGAAATAATCCTTTCTGACATCTCTGATATGTTCAATCCTGTATTCAAATACAAAGCAAAGCCCATTAGTCTCTCTGCCAACAATGACCATGCTGATGGTGGTGCAGGTCCTAAAACTAAAACAGACTTTCCTATGCACAAAGTATACACTCTTCTGTCAGCTGCAGAACCACCTGCCCTAATGCCTAAGGCTCAAAATAATCAAGCTCAAAAGTCCCTGCTAATTAAAGATCCCTTGACTGGTGCTTGGATATCAGATCCTGTGACTGAAAATCCTCGTGTCATTAATGATACCATTACACAAAAACAGAAAGTCAATAGAGGATCGGAGGATACTTTGAACCATCCATTGGAGTCTACTTTCCTTGCAGTTAATTTCACCTCTCCCAATGATGTGTACAATGTCACTGCCAGTGCAAGTAAGTGGACCACAAGTACAATGAACAGTTCTGATCTGATGATTAATAAAGCCACCACGCCAGAAGGAAGGCACACGATAACCACTACCTCTCTGTCTGCAAGGAGAGCTGGTATTCTTACACCAAGAAGAAGATTTGGAAGTCTGATGGACAAAAAAATGGCTAATGAGGAAGAATCTACTTCCTATGTAGAGGTAAAGTCTGCAGTGGGAGATGATGCTGTTTTCCAGGTAAAAGAAGACCTTCCACCTGCACATAATTTCAAGTACTTCGAATCAGGAGACACTGGCTTTGGAAGGAATGGATTTGTGGCTGTCGATACCACAAAGTCTCTTTCCCAATTGAATAATATTAAACCTATTGCTGAAGTAACAATAAGTGAGAGAGACCTTACCAATTCTGGAGAAGAAAATTTTGATATTCTGTATGATGTCACTAACCCAGAAAATGACAAAACAAATTTTAAGACAATGGCCACCAACAGCTTGAGTAACACTGTAACTGTGAAAAAGAATGTGGCAGCAAAAAGCACTGAATTCCTTCCACCACATGATTCTATCCTCCAAACTGGAAGAGTGGATCGCCATACACTCCCTAATGTATACTACAATGTAATCACTGATAATCCACCTACTATCGCCAAAGAGAACCAAAATCTTGCTCAGAGCATCATGAAACACAAACTATCACTCTCCACAGTGGGTGATGCACACCTTATCAATTATAGGGATGGCTATCAAACCCCTATTGCTGTCATTTTAAGCAATGATAATAGACTGGCCGATGAAGACAAAATGGCTGGGGCTGAAATAACAAACACCCCTCCTGGCATTACCTCTGTAGCTAATGATATTTACTATGCAGATCGAAACACTGAAGTTATAAAAAACCTGCCTTTAACGGCTGCCACCTCACCGTTAAAGAAAGGCCTTCTGACCATGAATAAAGTTAGTACTTTTAACTATAAACCTAATAAACTAGGAGATGACTTTACCATTTCCAAAGATCTTGATATGTCTAGAGATGATGGCACTGTATTAATAGCTGACTCCTCTAACTTTATGAAGTCTATTGGCCCTAGCCAAGCAACAAACCCTGTAAAAAAAACCTCTTTGGCAGACATCATAACACCAAAAACTTTGTATATTAAGTCTACCCCAGTGACTTTGACTGTACCTGTCACCACTGCTACTCAAGGAGATATTGACACCCCGTTTGGTATCCCACAATATGAATCTGAAAACACTTTTGAGGAAGATATAACACTGAACTATGGAGCAGATCCCCCAAACAACATAGACATGATGGCAGAGGAAGAAGACATATTTACAGAAGAAAATGTGGAGGATCCTATTTACGCTACACCTATTGCAGGTGATAATGTTTCTAAAGGCAACAGTTTGGCAACTCAACATTATTCTCTTAATTCTGATGAATATAACTCCATCGGCTTCAAAGGAGCAACCTCAAACACAGCTGGCCAACTTGACTTTGAGGATCCTGCATCATCCTATATGGCTGAAATCTCAACATCCCTACTTGAGAAATCCATTCCTGAATTTCAAGAAAAAGTGGTTGTAAAAAACCATAATAGTGGTGATGAACATGTTGCATTTTTTGGTGATATTTATCCAATGATGAAAGAAAATGTCCCAAAAGGATATACCTTTCCCCCTAAAAGAAGACACAACTTTTTGATTCCCATGAAAGATAATATAAAGTCTGCTCTGGAAAACACAATGTTATTAGATAAAGGATCTTCCAGCAAAGTGTATGCAGCCTATATTGATGAACAAACTGATCCAGGAACAGAAAAAGACCAAGTTGCTGCAGATAACATAATTAATTCTCATATAAGCATTATACCTGCAACCTTCTCCACACCTGTTTCCTCTGAGGACATAAATGTGGAAAACTATTACAGTGTATCTGAAACAAGTCCTCCTCTATCACTGAGATATGCAAATCCATTGAAAGATGGTTTCTTTATTTTTAGGCCAGTGACCACTCTGGCAAAGGAAAATAATCTAGATGATATGGACTTGATCATCATTGAACCCGATAAAAGTGATTCTGAATATATTTCAAATAAGCATACTTTTGAACTAGAGAGGGAAGAAAACAATTCTATTAAGAAACCTGTTCAATCTACACATAGACCCAATGAATTTGCATCTCATATACCCTCCTCTAAAGGTGAGACCTCAAAGAGTCTCCTGAATAGACTAACTCAGCCTGAACTTAAAATGAAAGGAAAGTATGAAACTAATATTCTCAAAGAAGAAAATTCTGACTCTGATATTTTTGACACTTCTTTCAAAGATTACACCAAAAACTTCAACACTAGGCATCTTAAAACCCTGGTGCCTTCCCTAATTGATGCAGATGAGATGTTGTCCCCTGAGTTTCAAGAAAAAACATCAGCAGGAAAGAGCACACTAAGTGAAGATGATGTTATCATCACTCTTCCTGAAGTTTCTTATTTGGGAAATAAAAAAAGTAACTATTTCTTTGTACCACACCCAGAAACAATTATCACGGAAGGGAGCAGAATATTTAACAATGTCCCCACTGACTATGGTGTGATTACCAGCCCCATAAAAAGTCAAGGTCATTTCTACAGGGAAGGCATTTCATCCAGTGTTTACAACCCAGCTGCTGTAGGGTTGGCTGACTCTGTCACATCAGAAGAATCAAAAGCCAACGAAAATAAAATGGATTTCTCTGAAGTAATGCCTTCAGATGATCACATTAACCCCTTGTCTCAGGACATTGCCTCCCAAGCTGAGAACATCTCCTACATTAGTGAAATTACTAAAGGTGTAAGAAAAATGAATTCAGTAGCTTCTCTGAATCCTGTTAAAGCCAACAAAATGCAAACAAATGCCACTGCTATTTCACGTAGTGTCTCTGCCTTGGACTCTAAGGAAAGCAATGAAAATAGTGAATACATCATGCCTGCAGTGGATGGTATCCTGTCCAACAAATTAAAACCTCTATTAATGCCCAATCAGAAAGTACCTAGAACTGCAGTTGTTTTTAGCAAAACTGATGGTTCTTTATCTGATAAACCTGTGGCACTACAGGAATCAGAGCCATTGGGTGAAGACTCTATTATTATTGACCCAAATAGGGCAGTCACCAAGGAGCAAAGTGATCCTCAGTTCTTCTCTATGGCCTCCTCTGTTCCTCTAGATGTTACTGCTCTTTTAGAGAATTCTGTAAATGTAGACACTGACATATCTACCACTGAAAATGTAGGCATTAATAATAAATCTGACATTATGGCCTTTGTACCTAATATATCCCTTCAACCTATAATCTATAAAAAAGAGAAGATAAATAACACTTCTGACCATGTTGTAAGTCACCATGTAAATAAAGCAGTTATCAATTCACCTGCAAAAGAAGGCAGTACCTCAGAAACTAAGGCCAATGCATTCCTCAAGAAAAATACAGGTGTTGCAGAGGATGAATCTCTTATTTCTGAAACCAAAATTCCAGTGAACTTAAGAGACAACAATTCAATGGACATTAATCTCTTCATTCTTAAACCTGATGTTGCTTCTGTTGAACAGAAAGCACCTGGAACTTTAAAACAAATATTTTACCCTGATTCCACAGTGAGCACTGCAAAGCCGACAAATGCCGGGACTATGAGCTCATTTTCTCTTGATAGTGATAACTTACAGAGGTCTACTACAAACTCTTATAATAATAACTTATATCATCTACCCTTGAAGCCAACCCCCCCTCCTGCTGATTTTGTTGCTGATTTTATTAAAATCACTCACTCTGAACTTAATCCAGCACTCAATATGAGAGAGAGCAACAAAAAAGAAACTAATGAGTTTATTAAATCTAATAATATAATTTTCCTACCTGATAAAGAAATCACTTCACCTAACAATATTATTTTTGTGGATAACACAAGGANGATAGTGATAACTTACAGAGGTCTACTACAAACTCTTATAATAATAACTTATATCATCTACCCTTGAAGCCAACCCCCCCTCCTGCTGATTTTGTTGCTGATTTTATTAAAATCACTCACTCTGAACTTAATCCAGCACTCAATATGAGAGAGAGCAACAAAAAAGAAACTGATGAGTTTATTAAATCTAATAATATAATTTTCCTACCTGATAAAGAAATCATTTCACCTAACAATATTATTTTTGTGGATAACACAAGGAATACTGCAAATGAACAAATATATGTAGATTCTACAGAAAAAGATAAGGTAACTCAATACAAAGACTTTTCAGTAGACTCAGATGTGGTTTCTCCTGAAAGAGAAAACAATCCAAATAATACAAATCTATCAACTGTTGGCCTTGATAGCAGTACTGTTAAGTATGTACCAGAGGAAAGTGCCTTTTATGTTGGAAAAGAAGGAAAGAGCCCCACAACAGAAATACCTGCTTTTATTCAAGGTCTTCACAGATTTGGATCCCAAGCTCCCTTCCCCACTGCCCATGTCACTGAGAGTTTATTGAATGAAAATCCTGTAGGACTCAAAACTAAACAAAAATACCAAATGCCGATCACCAGGAAAGAAAGCTCTTATTCTTATGAAGATGGCCCCATTCTCAAAGATTATACTGCCAAATTCATGAATAAGTTACCTGGAACCATGACTCACTCCCTAACTTATGAAAATAAAAAAATGTCCCCCAAGTTTCCCAGTGATTTAGCTCTGGAAGGTGACATCTTATATGAAAATGACATCACCACCATTTCTCCAGAAAACAAGTGGATTGAGCAAATCAATGCCCCAAAGCTAGACTCAAAGCACACTGTAGGAGAAAGCAGGTCATTCCCAGATGAAATCACTGATCTCACCACAAGTGAAACTCCAATAATAAGCAAAGACCAACTCAACAGGAGATATATCACATTTACTGTTCTTTATGACCAGAGGAAACCCACTATTTCACTAAAGTCAGAACATAATCAAGACAAAATGTTCCAGACTGAGAATTATCATTCACAGGATGCCACTTCTCCTTTAGTTACATTCAATGCCAACCTTGATAATGAATTTTACTTTGTTGAAGAAGATTCTGAGACTACAAAATACAAGCCATTAAGTTCTTCAGCTATGAAGACAGCTCCTACTATGGCTGATACCCCTGCTCTTTCCCTTCAGAACAATTATGAAGTGGGTGATTCAATGCACCCTGATAAAAATAATGTTGAGTCTAGAGAATCCCAATTTCCACTAATAACTGAAAGTGTCATTCTCATGCCCAAAGTCTTAACTGAGGATTCTGTCCTAAAGAGTAACACCTCCTTAACTGACTCCTCAGAATCAGTATTGGGAGTATTAGAGACAGTGCCTAAATACCTTGATCTTATTCATGGAACTGATATTTCAGAAAATCAGGGCATTCAAATTCAAACAGCCCCTCAGCCCCACTCCTTGGACTCCATTATTTCTCCTATTGATTCAATAACTTTTACCAGCAATTCTACAGATGATGAGGCTGATTCAACACCTACTATGGAGAGAGACACTGCTAATTCTAAAGTTAAGACAGATGCCCAACCTCTGAGCACAATTATGAAAGTTCTTTCATCTAGACAAAGAAGCCCTTTCCCTTCTGAAATAAGGAAAATAGCTAAACTCTCTGCTGAGGAAGAACCACCTGCTAAATTCAATTCAGGTCCCATTATAAATGCAACAGCACTTGTTCCAACTTTGGAGAAAACACTTGTCTCAACCCCTGATTCCAGTGCCCTCTCCAAGAGCATTAACAACAACGAGGAAGAACGCAGCATTTCTGGAGCAGGCAATTTTGTTTTAGGAGATTCAAAGATGTTGGAAGATGATTCATTTATTGATAAACTTAATATTTCTGCTAAAATTCAAGATCCTCTCCATTTAAAAACAATCCATTCAGCTGATTCCTTCATGACTCTGGGAAAAACTACAAAGTTTAAGGATGAAAACTCTGCTTCTTTTGATGAAGATACAGACACAGCAAGTTTGTTTCATAATGCTTCCACTGGAATCTATGCATTACTTCGGAAGTTGAGTATTTCTCCTAATTTCACAACTTCTCTAAGTTCATCTGAATATTCTGAACTTGATCCAGTTGTCAAAATGAAAAAAAATACTACAACAAAGACTAATAACAACATTCCATTTCAAGAAAGATACATTCCATCTCAAAAACACACTACTTTACCAAATAACAATACTTTAACAAAAGATACATTGAACACTATTCTTAAAAGAAGATTCATGCACAGATATTTTGTAGGGAAAGATATAATCCCTGAATATGAAGCATTTCCTATTATAGAAAACATTTCAGATATTTCTTTAGATAGTGAAAATATTCCAAATAATGATTATATAATAAGCACTCCTCTTGACAACAGAGGTCTTGAGTATGTTGCAAATGAATATGTCCTCAAACAACAGGAGGAGAAAAACAAACCAATTACCAAGACACCTACTCTCAGTTACGACCCCAAAATAGTTGGGTCACGTCCATTATACTCCAGTGCTGATGCCTCTGAATATTCATCTCAAGATGTTCCAACTGCGAACAAAGCTAAAGAAATACTACAAACTTTTATATCTAGAAAAGGACTCACCCATTCTGAGCCTGATGCTATTGTTCCCCAAAGTTCCACTGACAATTTGAATTCTAAGGCTCTCAAATCCACGATTTACCCCCTAACTCACTCAAGTGATCATTTTCACAACTTTTTTCATGAAACAACTCTAAAAGAGGACATTCTAAGGGAAGATGACACTACCACTATCCTCCCTGAAGAAAAAAGGATGGAATATATCCTTGTCCCTGACTCAGAAATAATAGTAACCATGGTAAAGGAACAGATGTTCCCAGATGAACCCACTGATCCTACTGTAATCACTTCTCCATTAAAAAATAAGGATCAATTCTATAGGAAAGTCACTTCATCTGCTATTTTTAATACTAATGCCCAAGGTGAAGCAGAAAATATCTTATTATCCACAATGGACAATGTTAAAGGTAGAACTCATATGGCAGAGACGCAACACTCGTGGGACAGCATAATTCCTTTGGCTGACCTCAGTGCCATCCCTGAGGGTAAATTTCCTTTTATTGATGAAAATACTGAAACTATAAACAACAGGGCTTCAAACTCTTCCTCCCCAATGAATACAATCCACACCGTGAATGATATGACTACTCTCTACACTGAGAGCAGGTATGAAGAAGGTGATTCTGTGCTGCCAGGAGACAATAATAAATCACAAGGACTCCTAGCTCTCCCAATTCCAGAAAAGCCCATGTTCATTCCTAATGCCGTAAGTAAAAATCTTGAAATCTCTGACCCAGTGACAAAAAACTTCTTGGCTAATTCTTCAATTGTATCATCGAACATGCTTAAGTCAATAATTGAATACCCTACTTCTATGAATGGTGGTGATAATCCCATTAAAAACAAGACTGACGTCAAGCATTACTCCTTAACCTCACCTAAGCTTCCCACTGGCTCCACTGCTTTTTCAGATGATCTCACAAACAGTGAGTTTGATTCCTTGCCCTTAGTAAACAAAGAAACTCTTGATCTTTCTAAAATTGGTACAGATGAAATACACTCTGAACCTCAGGGAGCAGTCATGAAAGCCTTTTTTCCTACAAAAGTTTCTCAACACACAATTTATGAAGAAAGAAAAATTGCTAATTTTTCTGATCAAGATCTAACTACTAAATTTGACTTAAGCCACATGATAGATGCAAGTATTCCTAGTTCATCTACAGAGAAAATACTTCCCTCTGTAACCAAACCTAGTACTCTGTCCAAGAGTGACAATAACGTAGAAGAATTTCATATTTCTAAAGCAGACAATTTTTTCCCAAAGGATGCAAGTTCACTGAAAGATAATTCTTTCACTGTTGAATTTGGTGCTACTTTTACTGAACCTCAAGCACCTCTCAATTTAGAAGAAATATTTTCAGGTGAGTCCACATTTAGTCTTCCTGAAGTATCTCAGTATAATGACCAAAGCTCTTCTCTTGAAGTCACTAAAGGAGAAGGAATCATTGCAAACACTCCCACTGGGACAAATGGACTACCACCATGGAAATCAACCCTTCTTCCTTCTGATTTCACAATGTTCAGGCATTCATCTAAGTATTTTGAACCTGATCCAGTTACCAAAATGAAAAAAGATACTACAACAAAGATTGATAATATTATTCCAATGGGAGAAAGAAATACTCCATCTGACAAAGTCACTATTTTACCTACTACCATTATTCCAACAGAAGACATGAAAAACACTATTGATAGTATTAATAACAATAAATTTGAATATAATACTTTTATAAAGGAAGATATACCCACTGAAGGAATTTCTTTTATAGAAAATGTTTTAGAAGACGCATATAACACCCTTTTGGCAGGTGAAAATATTTCAAACAATGAGGATATAATAACTATTATGCCTATTGACAATGCCCTTGATGATGGGGAAGAAAACTATGTTTTTGAACTAATAAAGGAAGAAAATGTTCCTCTTATAAGAAAGATCACACTCACTGACTCCAATGTCTTTGAGTCTCATGCACCCTATGCCAGTGTGGCAACTTTGGAACATTTATTGCAAGGATCTCCAACTGATATCCAAACCACCAAAAAACACCTAAGCTTAATGCCCAAAGAAGAGAATCATAATTCTGACACTGATGCCACTCTTCTCAAAAGGTCTCCTACCAATTTTAGTATTAAGACCCCTAGATCCAAGATTTATCCTCTAACTGATTCAAGTTGGATTTTTTTACCTGAGTTTCTGGATGAAACAGATATGGAGAATAGTTACCTAACAGGAGATAATATTGTCACTATTATCCCAAAAGGCAAAAGAATGAAGTACTCATTTATTACAGACCCAGAATTAATAACAAGAATGGGAAAGGGCAGTATATTCACAACTGATCCCATTGATCCTGCTGTGATGACCAGTCCCATAGAATATGAAGACCAACTCAATAGGAGAGATATCTCATCTGCTTTTTATAATAATGCTGTCCCAGATGAAGCAAAAATCACCCTATCAGCCAGATTTGATGCAATGAAACATAAGTCAAGCATGGAAAGTATTCCCCATTCACAGAACATTATTCCTTTGGCTGAGTTCAATGCCATCCGTCAAAATACTGAAGAAGAAAACAACATAGCTTCGGTCTTTTCCTCATTTATGAATAAGGCAACCAGTACTATGGGTGATTCCAGTGTTCTTTCCACTGAAGATAGTTATGAAGGTGATGACTCTATGTTACCTGGAGAAGATAATGTTAAATCTAGACAATTCTTATCTCTATTAACATCTGCCATGCTTATTCCTAATTCCTTAACTGAAAATCCTGAAACCTCTGGCCTAATGACAGATAACTCTTTGTCTGAACCTTTGATAACCACACCAGAAATGTTAGAGAGGGCAACTGGTGATGTTGGTGATGTCCCAGAGAGACAAATAATAACTCAAGCTGACATTCATTTCTATCCATCAACATGGAATATTCCTCCAAATGAATTGACTTTTTCAGAAAGTATCACGGATGGTGAAGTTGATTCATTTTTCCTGATGAGCAGAGATACTCCTGACAATGATAAAACTAAGACTGACAAAATGCATTCCAAATCTCAAAGAACCATGATAAAAGCCTTTTCCCCTAGAGAAGATTCTCAAAATAATATCTACAAGACAAAAAAAATAACCAATATTTTCAATCAAGATCCAGCTGCTAAATTGAAATTAAGTCATTTTACAAATGCATCTGTTTCTATCCCAGCTACAGAGAAAATCCTTTCGTCAGCAACTGAGGTCAGTCCTCTCTCCAAGGATGACAACAACATGAACGATTCTTTCACTCTTGAGTTTGGCACAACTTCCTCCGAACCTCAAACGCCTCCAAATTTAGCAGAAATCTTCTTAGCTGATTCCACATTAACGCTTCCAGACACATACAGGCCTGTCTCTCCTGATGAAGTCACTGATACAGAAGGGTCCATCACAAGCACTCCAACTGGTTTATATGGTCTACAACGGAGGTCAATTTTTCCTCCTCCTGATTTTACAAAATCCATGGGAACTTCAAAATATTCTGAACTTGTTCCTGTAACTATTATGGGAAAAGATACCACAAAAGACATTGATTATACTACTCCACCTGAGGAAATAGTTATTCTATCTGATGAAGTTCTCCTTTCACCTACTATCATTTCCTCTGATGAAGACATGGCAAGTACTTTTAAAGGGAACGTACGTGGCACAAAGATCTGACAGAGAGAGAGTCAGCTGATGAATATGATGAAATCATTTCTTTTACAGAAGGCATTTCAGAAAGGGTGGGTGATAATTCTGCAGGTAAAATTACTCCAGTATATGTGGACCCTATAATTATTATGTCTGATGACAGTGGTTCTGAATAGGTCTCAGATAATAAACATGGCTTTGAATTATAGAACAGAGCAAATAACTCCCTTTAAAAATGAATTTAGTGGGCTCTCTCCAGAGCATACCCATACCATTCCTTCCCAGATGTGTCCTCCTTTAGCTCTAAGGGTCCCCCCAAGACTTGCAACTGGGAGAGAAGTGGGCAGTGGCAGTTCTTCCCTAGTTTAGTCCTTGACCCTGTCTCCAAGGCCCCATTTTCTCTGGCTTTTTAGTGAGCCAAAGCAGCCTTGCCTAGGCTCTCTGCTGTTTCTTCTGTCCTAAGCTCTTCCTTGTTTCATTGTCCCAGCTTTAACAAATGTATTCTCAAGATCAAAAAATAAGGTAAAATAAAAATGATTATATGCATATATGCCTCAAAGACATGTGTTTCATGCACCATATGCCACAATTTCTGCTTCAGGCAGTCCACCTAGAACAACACCTTCAAGGTTTAAAACTAAAAAAAATGGCCAAACTGTGATTCTTAGACAGTAAAACAAGAACTCTGACACTGATGCCATTGCTCACAGACCAACGACTCCCTGATGCAAGTGAGAATTTCCTTCTAGTTTATCTGACAAAACATCTGTGGGGAGAAACCACCATAAATGGTGATGATGACAATGCAATTCTCTCTGATGGCCTTCACTTAGGAAATAAACTCACTGAGTATTCCGTTTTGGAAAACACAAAACTCATCACTGACAACGGACATTCACAACTGATGCTGCTAATCATGCTTTGAAAACAGTGCTAATTTCCTCAGGAAAAGTATATCAGCTGCCATTTATAATACATTTACACCCAGGAGAATAGACACTACCACATCTAATATATCTGATTTGACAGAAGATGAAACATGTATAGCTTCAGTAATTTTTGGTTAGCTCAGCTTTCCGGTGATAACATCACCAGTGAGAATGAACACACAAAAAGTGTAATTGACATAGCTCATTCTTTTATCCTTTGAAAAAGATGTCTGCCAACATGCCAAATGTTCCTGCTACCTCTGCTAAGAACAAAAATAACATTGGTCATTGTAGCCTTCCATCATCAGAGAGCCTTGTCTCTAAGACTTATATCTATGGAACTATTTCAAACTCTCATCCTAACTTCTAATTCTCCTAGTAAAGAAACTGCAGCCTCAGACCTGTAAAAGGTAAAAATCTATATTACCCAGTGTTGCTAATATTAGCAGCATCAATGCCTACTCACCTTACTTCATAGAAGGTGTCTGAAGGGAAAAATACTAAAAGCCAAAAGGACCCAAAGGCTCTCTGCCTTAATCTATAGTGTTTTCCCAGCTGATTCCACTGGATCTTCAGAAAATATGGCCAAAGTCAAACCTAAAACACCTACTGCAGTTGTCACCAAGAATTAATTTTTAAAAAAGATTAATGCCTCTTGTAGTCAAAATTTAGAACCCCCAAAAAGAACCACAAACTTTTCTACTATTTCTCTCAATGGATATAGTAAACCAAATTTGTATTACACAAAGTGAATAACAAAAGCTTCTGCAGTTAAGCCATAGCCTAAGCCATAGCCACTGAATTTGAAACGGACCACCTTATACATGCAAGTATAATCATAGAAAATGTTATTCAGGTAAAAACAAATTCTCCAAAAGATGTTGTCCTAAAACCTTATCTTGTGAATAAAAATAGCACTGCAGATAATAAATCAATCAATAAGGATTATGACAATGTCCTATAGCAGCTTATTCAGCCTTTCACATACCCACAGATTCCCTCCCAAATGGATCTGTTCACCCACTTTATGGCTGAAAACTCAAACTTTCTCCCAGAAGTAATTATCATCATTCACACTGATAAAAATATCTTCATCTGACATGGAGATCATTTCCATAGTAGAAGAAAATTCTCAATTGGAATTTAATGTAGCCAATCTCAGAGCAATAGATACTAAATTTCAAACTTCAAAAAGTACAAATATTACACATGAATCCATTGTTGAGGTAGAAAAAAAATATTAGCTAGGTTTCCAGAAATTTGTATTGTACCACAAGTTAACAAGGAGGTTGAAGTAAACATTCTTTAAGGCTGGTATTTCTCAGTCACAGACAGAAACAATTACTTCAAAGGATACCTGAGGAGCCTACCAACAACAAAGCTGATATGAAGGTCGTGACTGACCCTGCTATAAATGCCATCTTTCCTAAAATCAAAAAATACTGACCCCAAAGGCCAACACATCCTTCAACTGCCATTTCCTTAGTCATGTACCCAAGATCATAATAAATGAAAGGGAAGAGGGCAAAAATGTGTACGTGGATAGAATCAAATATCACAATATAATTGCTTCTCTGACTTCCTTTGTTATTTTGGAAGGTGGGAATTCTTTTGTGAATGAAATTATTGAACCTGAAACTTCCTCAGCATCTACATTCCAATGATGATTATAATCACTGCAATGAAGATTAATAACTGTTTTTTTCAAATAAATATACAAAATTCAAAGCTACATAGAATATTTTAATCCTCGTCTGAGGATATGTTTCTTAATTTTAGAGAGAACGGAAGAGGCGGGGAGAGAGAAAGAGAAAGAGATATCAGTGTGAGAGAAACATGGATTGGTTGCTGCCCATTCACACTCCCACCAGGGATCAAAACCTAGGTATATGCCCTGACCAGAGACTGAAACCACAACCTTTTGTTGTACAAGATGATGCTCCAACCAAGGGTGCCACCTAGCCAAAGCCAGACTCTTTCTGAAAGAATTCTAATGTCTATAGGAGACACTACTTGTGTCAGTTGATTCTTTTAAAATGGCACATAACAATAGAAGAAACTACTATTCAAACAAAATGAAACTTACTTATAGAATATGATCATCTGTCCTTAAGTTAGATAATATCTTTGATGGCAATGACCTATTGGTCAAATGGAAGTGCACCACACTACCTTGGGCAGATGACTCCCATTCCATCTTGACTATTGCTAAAACCCCAGCAGTCCCAACCAGATTTTCACCATATGCTTATTGCTCTCTAATGAATGGCATACACTCAAAGTAAGTGTTCTTTTTGACATCGATGATTTAAAAAACATGGATGGAGGGCACACACAGATCTTGTATTGTAGAAATGTAAACTTGAAACCTATATAATCCTATAAACCAATGTCACTCCAATAAATTTAATTTAAAAAATTAATAAATAAAAGATCTTGGAGCTTGAAATGTTATAAATAAATAGATTAATATAAACATACATACATTCATACATAACATAGATCCTGGTAATAATTGGGGAGAAAAGCCTATTTTGCTATAATCAGTGTGATTCTACTTCACAGCTCTGTAAATATAAGCAGAGTTAGTATGATGACCAAAGTAATTCCTGAAATTAAATACTATTTGACAAACTAGCATCTCTGAAGATATTTCAACTGACATTTCTAACCACAATCATTTCAACTGACATTTCTAACCACAAATTAAATGCTCAAAAAATGAATATTGTGTTTCTTATTCTAACTCTAGTCAATATAAACACCAAGTAGTCTCTAGGATAACTTCTAGCAGCTATAACACTAACGCCCACATCTTTTCTTGACCTTTTGTACATAGAAAAATATTTCCCCTAAAAGAACACTAAGTCTTCTTTTATCACGTCTTATCCTGAATTAACTTTTTCAAACACTAAATGTTGAGAATGAAAGTAGAAATTTAAAAACCTACAGTTAAGTTAGTCAACCAGGATAATGCCTTTACTTTGCTCTTTTCTTCGCTGTCACTGGAACTGACAGTATTTTATTAAGAAATAAAGAACCTGGAACTTCCAGCCAAGATGGAAGCATAGGTAGACACACTGTGCCTCCTTGCACACCAAAATAAGGCCGACAAAAATTTATAAACAAAAAAACAACCAGAACTGACAGAAAACTGAACTGTATGGAAGTCCAACAACCAAGGAGTTAAAATAGACACTTTCATCCAGACCGGTAGGAGGAGTGAAGTCGAGTGCCAGGTCGAGAGCGGTAGTGGCAAAAAGAAGCGGTGGTTTGTGGACCCAAGGCGTGGGGTGGCAACAGGCAGACCCAGCAAGACACCCAAGGTGGCTGGCTAACCAGGCAGTACCATATTCATGCATGGATAAACCAGGTAAAACTGGGGAGCAAGACAGACTGAGCAACCCAGGGCCCCAGTGCCTGGAAATAAAGCCTCAAAACACCAATTGAAAATACCTGTAGGGGTTGAGGCAGTGGGAGAGACACCCAGCCTCACAGGAGAGTTCATTGGAGAGACCCACAGGGTCCTAGAATGTACACAAGCCTACCCACCCGAGAACCAGCACCAGAAGGGCCCAATTTGCTTGGAAGAAACAGCAGAAGGGACTGAAATTTGAGAGAAAGCAGAGCAAGTGCCATTGTTCCCTCTCTGACCCCTCCCCAGCATAAGCATCACAACCCAGCAACTGGGTTGCCAGACCATGGTGAACACCTGAGGCTCCACCCCTCATATGCAACAGGTACTACAAGACAAAAAAAAATGGCCCAAATGAGAGAATTGATCAAAGCTCCAGAACAAATACAACTAAGTGACAAAGAGATAGCCAACCTATCAGAAGCACAGTTCAAAGTACTAGTAATCAGGATGCTCACAGAATTGGTTGAATTTGGTCACAAAGTAGATGGAAAAATGAAGGCTACAGTAAGTGAAATAAAGGAAAATGTACAGGGAACCAATAGTGATGGGAAGAAATCTGGGACTCACATCAATGGAGTGGACCAGAAGGAAGAAAGAAACAACCAAACAGAAAAGAATGAAGAAACAAGAATTCAAAAAAATGAGGAGAGGCTTAGGAACCTCCAAGACATCTTGGGACATTCCAACATTCGAATTATAAGGGTGTCAGAAGGGGAAGAGGAAGAGCAACATGTGGAGAACTTATTTGGACAAATAATAAAGGAGAACTTCCCCAATCTGGCAAAGGAAATAGAGTTCCAGGAAGTCCAGGAAGCTTAGAGAGTCCCAAAGAAGGTGGTGGACCCAAGGAGGAACACACCAAGGCACATCATAATTACATTACCCAAAATTAAAATGAAGGAGAGAATCCTAGACACAGCAAGAGATAGAGATAGTTACCTACAAAAGAGTTCCCATCAGACCGTCAGTAGATTTCTCAGGAGAGATCTTGCAGGCAAGAAGGGGCTGGGAAGAAGTATTCTAAGTCATGGAATCCAAAGACCTACATCCAAGATTGCTCTATCCAGCAAAGCTTTCATTTAGAATTGAAGGACAGATAAAGTGCTTCTCAGATAAGGTCAAGTTCAAGGAGTTCATCATCACCAAGCCCTTAGTATATGAAATATACTAAGTATATTAGTATATTATATTAATATACTAATATACTAATATACTAATATATTAGTATATTAGTATATTATGATGACACAGCTTAGTATATAGTATATACTAAGTATATAGTATACTTAGTATACTATAGTAAGTATAGTATATACTATATACTAAGTATAGTATATACTTAGTATATAGTATATACTATAGTATATATAGTATATAGTATATACTTATACTTAGTATAAGTATATTTTTTATCTAAGAAAAAGAAGATAAAAAACATGTACAGTAAAATGACAGCAAACTCGCAGTTATTGACAACCATACCTAAAATAAAAACAAAAACAAACTAAGCAAACTAGAACAGAAACAGAACCACAGAAATGGAGATCACATGGAGGGTTAGAAATGGGAGTGGGAGTAGGAGAGAGGGGGAAAAGGTACATAGAATAAGTAGCATACACGGTAGGTAGAAAATAGACAGGGGAAAGGAAAGAAGAGTATGGGAAATATAGAAGCTAAAGAACTTATGACACATGGACATGAACTAAAGGGGGAATGTGGGTGGGAGACAGTGTGCAGGGTAGAGGGGAATGAAGAGGGGAAAACAGGACAACTGTAATAGCATAAATAATAAAATGTATTTTTTAAAAAAGAGCCTGTGCCTATCACTAACTTTAGACATCCTTCCCTGTTCCTGATGTTGACATCATTCCCTACATCAATAAAAACATGGAGCCCTCAGTAGTAACAGCCCTTTGAAGGAAAAATACTTTTAGGGAAGCTGCCCATATCTTTAAAGTAAAAATCTATCTTAAAATTGATCTGATATTTCTCCAAAGAGTGCTAGTATAGCTATAGGTGACCAATAACTAAGAGAAGAGACTGTATATTTTGAGGCTGAGTCCATATCTAAGAAAAATAAGCATTTGCCTTTAAGATGGAAACTACTACTCTGGTTCATACTGCTGTCATTTTTCAGATTTAGCTATGTCAAAGTCCAAAAATCCTGTCTGCTAATGACATTAGGAAAAAAAATAACACTAGGCTACAATCTCCTTTCAAACCTTAAGGAGATTACCTAAACCTTAAGGGAGGTAGTTAAACAAAAGGATGATGGCTGACATCATTAAAGAAAATCCTCCCTCTGAAATTGAAGATATAACACCCAAGGCTAATACTCTTATTGAACATCCTAATCTGTTCGTGGGTGATTTTTCACTTACAATGCCAACTCCCTGCAAGAAGACTCTTTTGGGGTTGGAATAACACTGTATACAAAGATATTTCTAAAGAAATTAAGAGTACAAAACCTGACATTCTCAGTATAATTCAAGAAAGAGTAAGGAGTACAATGAAGAGCAAAACTGCAAAGACCTTAATAGGCCAGTAACTTATTTTTTATTATCCCTACTGAAAAAGTGAGAATTTCCTCTCTTAAGAAGAGAACTGAAATCTCGTTGCTTAATTACTTCTGCAGCTTCATTCACTGACAAAAAAGTAATTAATATTTTTTAGACATTTAAGTACATGAATCACAAGAGAAGATGCTTTATGACCATGTTACTTATTCAAAATAAAGGCAACTTGAAGCTGATGATGATAATCTTGTCCCCCACAGTTTTCCTCATTTGATGCTAAACCCACAAATACTGTGCCTGGCAGACTCTGCTATGCCTGTTTCCAATGACACTAGCTCCATATTGGAAAGCACACCCCTTCTAACACGGGAACTGTTCCCATGTTAATAACAAGTTTCTTGTTATTATAATATTGGGCTGTGAATGTTGATTCCATAATCAAAGAAGTCTCTGTTGCCTTTTTATCTAATATCAATACTAGATGCCATGGGACTAGATGCTCCATCAAAGCATAGAAACAACCTCCAAGGGAAGCTGGTGCCATTGGTCCTGTGGCTGATGTAACAATCACTATGATGACCAGTGCCTGGTCACTATAATAAATACCACTCTCCTGCCAAGAGACACCACTGGGCCCAGAGAAAGACCTGTGAGTGTGCATGGTGCCACTTTGTCCCATGGCTGAAGATGGTTTGCCAAAAATTTATTCTCAACCTCCAACGGAAAGCAGTAAAACAACACCTGAAGCAACCATTCCCTTTGAGACTGACAACATTATTCCTAGATCAGAAACAACCATTTCTTCAGAAGGAGACCACATTTCTTCCATAAGTGACTACATGCTACAAAGTGATTTTTCAACAACTACAGGCAACAAGCTTTCATCTCCAAAGAAAAGACTAAATTCAGAAGGTAATGTGGACTCCCACATTAAGTCATCAACCCATCTGGAAAAAGAAGTTACAACTTTGGCAGGTGCCCCACACTCTATGGCTAGTGACTCTATTACTGAAAATTTCATTTCAGTGAAAATCGGTGATTTCTCATCTCCAGTCACTTCTGTTTCTTTAATAGATTTTTCTTCTAACACGGCAAAAGAAGATATTTTCTTGGATGTAACTGACCCAGGAGATAAAGATGTGCCAATAATTTCTCAAGTCTCTGGCTCACTAAAGAAAAGCACTGCCAAAGTTACTGACACCTCTGCGCTTTCAGTTAAGAAGGATGGACTTGACCTTAATAATTATACTTCCTCAGTTAAATCTGACGTCGCTACTGATGAGGCTGTCCACATCACTGACTCCTCTATTTCCAAGACTGAAGTTTCTCTCACTGCTGAAAAAAACTTCACCACTATTACAGAAGAAAAAATAACTGAAGTTAACTTACTTCTTCCAGACGATGACCCCAATGCTGTGTCTAAACTAACTGACTCAGATGAGGAAAAGCTCATCACTGTGTTTGAACTTACTACCACTGTCAAAAGAGACGAAGATAATGCAGAAGATATCCTGCTAACTGGTGATGAGTCTATGGATGGAGTCAATGTTTGGATGGAGAAAGATTTTGCCAATGAAGACGAAGAAGAGAACCATCCTGTTTTGCTTACTGCTGTTGAATCCAGGTATGACTTTGTTATTCCTAAATCAGTAGATATGAGCCTCATGGAAGATTCATCTCCTACAACAAAAGAAGATTTGCCTGAAAATAGTAAAATGGAATTTGTAACTAAGGCCAATGAGTCATTTCCAAAACTACCCCTGATCTAGATACCCCAAGTCAGACTTAAGACTCTTTTACAACTGAAATGGTTATCTTTAAACTCCTGAAAGAAGAACCAGATGAGTTCCTGATTTGAAAGCAACAAAAAGATGCCACATAGAATTGTGCATTAGCCTAGACAGCTAATTTTCATATCTAAGAAGTTTGTCCAGTACGGAAAAAGGTTAATGAAAAGACGAATGTGGGCATTTAAGGCAAGTATTGAACTTGGCAAACACAGATGCCAGGAATAGAGGTCATGCAACAGAGTATGTTTAAGGAAACTTACAAACCTGGGTGGTACAAGTTCCCTTAGTCTCACAAAGTTTAACAGAGTTATCCAATAATTGTTTTAATATAAAATCTTTAATCCCAGTCTTGCTTTCCTTGAGCAACAAGGAAAGCTCACTTTCTGCTACATTGAACAATTTATGTCATTTCAGTTAATACTCAATTGCATAATTTACTGTAAATTAAACAGATAAAAAGAATCAAATTAATAACATCTCAAAAATTACTCTAGTATTAAAAGATATAAAGCCTATTATTAACAGAGTTTTTAACTAGTATGTAACCAATCATTTTCATCTATTAAAACTATATAACTGCAATCCTCACTCACATAAGAATTAAGGCTCTTCAGTAATTGTTTTATAACCACACACAAGAAACATAAATATTGCAGATTTCTAGGATATGTTATATGCAAACTAAGACAAAATGATATTTTACAAATATGTACATTTGTCAAAAACAGTATTGTATGTGAATGTATGAATCAATTTCCCTTTTTCAATTTCTTTTCTGAATATTTGTCAATTTTTTTCAGGTCTTAAATACTGGTATGGCACTCTTATGCTTTGGTTAGCAATTCAAGGACATACACCTTCATCCTCTTCTGACACAGACTTTTGAAATCTGTCTGTTTTCACTTTGTTAATTTTTCTTCAATAAATCTTCACAACAACTGATTTACTCTGTGTATGTGTGTTTGATGTTCTAGTACAGAAATTCTCAAATTTGGAGGGATGTAAGTCAAATGAAAAGTTACCGGTTATTTTAAAAAAAACTTAGCTCTGGACACCAGGAATAGAATTATTCTATAGAGACTCATAATTTTATTATATATCAAAAAACCCACTAGCTGAATAGTAAACATCACATATGAGATGTGGGGGTAATTGGGAGGAATAGAGATTTACACCATTAGGTAGACTACAACCCAGAATAACTGTGGTGGCATATTAAAACACTGAAACATATTTTAACAAAATTGTAGTGTGTGATAAAATAGACTTCAAAACCATGGGGTATGGTGGTTAATTACTCTTGCTTTAGTGGTCAAGTATTTGGGGAAAAAATCAAGCTAGAGTACTACTTAAAACCATAATCTTAAAAAAATTCACATGAATCAGAGACTTAAAAATAAATCACACAAAACTTATAAGAAAACATGCATATTTATCTATATAGGGTTGAGAAATCTAAGCATATAAGAAACTATGAAAAATGTTAATAGATTTGACATTAGGAACAGTTGGAATTCTATACAAAAGAAAATTAATGTAAAATTTAAAAGTAAATGATACTGGAGAAAAATAATTGCATCATATATAGTAGGGCAGTTATCTCTGAGAAAGTGAGATTTAAGCTAAAAATTGGAAAATGTGGAGAGTTAGGGACACCACATGCCCAAAGCCCTGAGGCTAGAAATGGCTCTTGAATCACAGGATAATCCAACCACAGCTCCCTCTGAAACAGATACCTCCATCAAAATTTTCTTCTGTCCTAATGGAACCTAGGGTAATGTTTCAGCCCACACTATATCCCTTACCCACAGCTACTCCTACCCTGTGACATAAAACTCTCTTATCAGCCCTTGCTGGTATGGCTCAGTGGATTGCGAACCAGCCTGTGAACCAAAGGGTAGCCAGTTCGATTCCCAGTAAGGGCACATGCCTGGGTTGCAGGCCAGGTCTGGTCCCCAGTAGGGGACACACAAGAGGCAAACACACATTGATATTTCTCTGCCTCTCTTTCTTCTTTCCTTCCCCTTCTGTCTAAAATAAATAAAATCTTTTTAAAAAACCACACCTCTCTTATCATAAAGCATTCCTGATGGCAATATGAAAGAGAGGGCGAGAGCAAGACTAAGAGAAGTTTTAAGATGAAAGGACTACTGACCACAAAGAAAGACAGTGTGTGGTATATGGGGATTGCTTAATTCTTCTACCTACTGTATATTAATTGGTTAATAAGTAATACATGAATTAAATTTTGAGTTTGCAGTCTATTTTTACAACACTATTTGTATGTTCTTTTGGATTTCTCACATACACCTCAAAAATAACAGAAGTGTCACATGATATTGACATTTCCCTTCCCTCAACTTTCTCCTTTTCTAATATCCTCCATCTTAGCAAGAGACACCATCTGCTCAGTTGTTCAAGTCACTGACTGCAATTTTTCCTTCACAGCTCTCTCGTATTCTCTACACCCAATGAAAACCAAGTTTTTACCTACAGGCCCTCAGAAATCCACTTGCCTCCATTTCCACTACCCCTTCTTCATGCCAAGTTTTATCAAGCAAAAGTGACATTTTATAACAAAAAAATGATCAGGCCACTCCTGTCTCCATACTCAAAATGCTCAGTGACTTTGCATCAACTTTAAGATAAAGTACAAAATTTTCACAATATTTGTGAGATTCTCCACAGCTTGGACACTACTTATCTAAAAAGAGTCATGATATGCTCTTGGTCTCTTTTTTTTGTTCCTCTTAATTCCCAACTGTATAGGTCTTCTTTGGGTTTCTTTAAAGTACCAAGCTATGTCTTCTCTCAGAATCATTAAACCTGCTATGTTCTCCCTGATTCCTGCCCGTAAACGTCACTTCCTCCAACAATGTAGTCCCCTGTATTGTCTGTCCCATCACAATACCCTATGGTAAACAATATCTTGCTTTATGTAATACCCATAATTATAAAAAATTATCTGTTATATTAATTTCCTAGGACTGTGTTAAGTTACTATAAACTAGATAGCTTAAAATAATAGAAATGTATTCTCTTACAGTTCTGAAGCATATAAGTCTGAAATTAAGGTGTCAGCCAGGCCATGTTCTCTCTGAAGGTTTGAGGAGAGGATCTTTCCTTGCTCCTTTCTATCTTCTAGTGGTTGCTAGCAATCCTTGACATTCACTACAATCTCTGCCTCCCTCACCATATAATGTTCTCTTTGTGTGCCTCTGTGTGGAAAGTTATCTCAATTATAAGGACACCAGTCACCGGATTAGGCCGAGTAATCCAGTATGACTTCTCCTTAACTTGGGTACATCTGCAAAGACCCCATGTCTGAATAAGGTCACATTCTCAGTTTCTGAGGGTTAGGATTCTAACATATTTGAGGGCAAGGTCAATTCTGAAACTTCAATCTTTTGATTTCCACTTCAGAGGATAATATACCGTTACCTGCCAAAAATATACGGTTGTTATTTAAGCTATTTATCCTGGCTTTAGGTGATGAACATATAACTTTCATTCTTTAAATAAAATTATTTCCTAGAGTCCTTCTTTATTTTATTTTTTTTAAGATTTTACTTACGTATATTTTAGAGAGAGGGAAAAGGAGAAAGAGAGGACAGACATATGAACATGTGGTTGCCCCTCACACACCCCCAGTTGGACATCTGGTCCTCATCCCAGGCATATGCCCTGACTGGGAATGAAACATGAGACCCTTTGGTTCACAGATCCATGCTCACTCTGCTGAGTTACACCAGCCAGGGCCCTTCTTTATTTTTTAAATAACAAATTCTTACCAATACATTATGAATATTTTTTTAAATAAACTTGAAAGAAAAAAGGAGCTCCTGCCTTTGCAAACAACATGGATAGAACTGGAGAGCACAATGAAAGTGAAATAAGCCAGGCAGTGAAAGACAAGGATCTCACCTATAAATGAAACTTAATCAACAAAACAAACACACAAAAAATAGAACCAGAGACTTGGAGATAAAGAACAAATAGACAATGACCATAGGGGAGGAGAAAGGGAGAGGGGGAGAACAGGGGAAAGGGCAAGCAAAGGAACAGGAATAGAGGATTCAGGGCATGGACATTGTGGGAGTGAGGAGGGCAGGGTAGGGGTGAGCAATGGGAAAAAAGGTGGGACAACTATAACTGAACAACAATTCTTTTTTAAAAAGAAAAAATAAACCTTATTAAACATGTATGATGTGATCCTAACACTAACTCTACCCCTCTAGTTTTTTGTTTAAAAAATGAGGATATTCATTTCTTCCTCACTATGTCTTAGAGTTATTTTGTATATTAAATGAAAAAAAACCAGGAGGCCTAGAAGATGGCATTGGAGTAGGATGGAGCAGATTCTAGCTCCTGTACACATGGGAGAAAATCCTGGCAGATCTACTGAGGAACAGCGCAATCAACCAATGGTTCCCCAGCATTTATGAAATTAAGAGACCAGAGATTGTGATGGATGCTGAAGGATCAGACAGTGGCAGTGCAGTGAGATCTCGGGAACCTGAGTAAAGACAAGAGCGGTGGCGGGGGCTGGTGCCCGAGGCCAGGCAGCCCTGGTGCTGCCGCAGTTGGGGTCCAGAGGCATCAATCTGGGACCAACGCCCAGGTTGTCTGCCATAGGAGCTCGGGGCACCCAGCGACCTTGGTAGGCAACCAGCGCTGGTCATCAGCTCCCTCCCTCCCCATCTAAAAAAGGCAGGGAAACACCGGGCAGGGACCTGTCTCCTTGAGTTTACAGACAGGGTAACAAGGACAAAGGGCGATGTTCAACTGCTGACTCTGTGGTCATCAGCCTAGGAGAATTGAGAGGCACATTGTGGACTTCAAGAAAGATATTGACAACAAAACAATTATAGCAGGGGATTCTAACACCCCACTGTCAAAAATGGACAGATCTTCCAAACAAAATATCAACAAAGATATTGCAGCATTAAACAACACCCTAGATGAAATGAACTTAACTGATATATATAGAGCCCTTCATCCCAAAGAACCTGAATACACGTTCTTTTCAAATGCACATGGAATATGTTCAGAGACAGACCATATGATAGGACACAAAACGAGCCTCAAAAAATCTGAAATCATACCAAGCATTTTCGCCAACAACAGGGGACTGAAATTGGAAATCAACCCAAAGGAAAAAACCCAAAATCATGGAGACTGAATGATATGCTATTAAACAACCAATGGGTCAAGATTGAAATTAGGGAAGAAATCAAAAAGTTTCTAGAAACAAATGAAAATGAATTCACAACAACCCAAAACCTATGGGACACAATGAAGGCAGCCCTGAGAGGTAAATTCATGGCAATACAGGCTTACCTAAAGAAGATAGAAACATTTCAAACAAACAACCTAACCCGACATCTGCAAGAACTTGAGGAACAACAACAAAGACAACCCAGAGCAAGTAGAAGGACGGAAATAACCAAGATCAGAGCAGAATTAAATGACATAGAGACTAAAAGCACGATTCTAAGGATCAATGAATCCATGAGTTGGATTTTTGATGAGATAAACAAAAGAGACAAGCCTTTAAGTAGGCTCATCAAGAAAAGAAGAGAGAGGACCCAAATAAACACAATCAGAAATGAAAGAGGAGACATTACAACTGATACCACAGAAATAGAAGAGATTGTAAAAAATTACTATGCAGAACTGTATGCCAAGAAATTTGAAAACCTAGGAAAATGGACAAATTTCTAGAAAAATATAATCTTCCAAAACTCAATGAAAAAGAAGCAAAAAATCTAAACAGACCAATAACAGCAGATGAAATTGAAGCAGTAATCAAAAAACTCTGATCACACAAAAGCCCTGGACCAGAAAGTTTCACAGGAGAATTCTACACAGCATTTAAGGAAGAGCTAACCCCTATTCTTCACAGACTATTCCAAAAAATCCAAAAGGAGGGAAAACTCCCCAACTCTTTGTATGAAGCCAGCATCATCCTAATTCCAAAGCCAGATAGAGACACAACAAAGAAAGAAATCTTCAGGCCAATATCACTGATGAACATAGACGCTAAATTCCTCAACAAAATATTGGCAAATCGCATCCAACAATACATCAAAAAGATCATACACCAACCAAGTGGGATTCATCCCAGGGATGCAAGGATGGTTCAATATTCGTAAATCAGTAAATGTAATATACCACATAAATAAACAAAAGCAAGGACAAAAACCACATGATCATATCAATAGACGTGGAAAAAGCTTTTGATAAGGTATAACACCCATTTATGATAAAGGTACTCAGCAAAGTGGGAATAGAGGGAGCATTCCTCAATATAATAAAGGCCATATATGAAAGACCAACAGCCAACATCATACTCAATGGACAAAAACTAAAAGCTTTTCCACTAAGATCAGGAATGAGACAAGGTTGCCCACTTTCACCACTTCTATTCAATATAGTATTGGAAGCCACAGCAACCAGACAAGAAAAGGAAATAAAAGGCATCCAAATAGGAAAGCAGGAGACAAAACTGTCATTGTTTGCAGATGACATGATAGTGTACATGGAAAATCCTATAGCCTCTACAAAAAAACTGCTCGAACTAATAAGTGAATTTGGCAAAACAGTCCGTTACAAAGTCAATATCCAGAAATCAAAGGAATTTTTGTACACTAACAATGAATCATCAAATGCAGAAATAAAAACAATGATATAGCAAAAACATTTGATATAGCAAAAACAAAAATAAAATATCTGGGTATAAACCTAACCAAAAAGGTAAAAGACCTGTATGCAGAAAACTACTCAACACTGAAGAAAGAAATCAAGGAAGACAGAAACAAATGGAAACATATATCATGTTCATGGAGTGGAGGAATTAACATCATCAAAATGTTCATACTACCCAAAGCAATTTACAGATTCAATGCAATACCTATTAAAGGACCAATGGCATATTTCACAAACATAGAACAAACACTTCAAATATTTATATGGAACCATAAAAGACCCCGAATAGCAGCCACAATTTTGAGAAAGAAGAACAAAGTAGGAGGGATCACAATACCTCATATCAAACTGTATTACAAGGCCACCATAATCAAAACAGCCTGGTATTGGCATAAAAACAGGCACATAGACCAATGGAACAGAACAGAGAGTCCAGAAATAAACCCAAATCTCTATAGTCAATTAATATTTGACAAAGGGGGCAGTAACATAAAATGGGCTAAAGATAGCCTCTTCAACAAATGGTATTGGGAGAACTGGACAGCTACATGCAAAAAAATGAAACTTGAACAACAACTTACACCATACACCAAAATAAATTCAAGGTGGATAAAAGACTTAAATATAAGCCATGACACAAGTAAAGTCCTAGAGGAGAACATTGTCAGGAAAATCTCAGATATTTCACACAGCAACATTTTTACTGATATGTCCTCTAGAGCAAGGATTATAAAGGAAAGAGTAAACAAATGGGATCTCATCAAAATAAAAAGCTTCTGGGTGACTAAAGAAAACAGTATTAAAATAAAAAGAGAACCAACTGTATGGGAAAACTTATTTGCCAATGATACCTCAAACAAAGGTTTAATCTCCAAAATATACAAAGAACTTACACGGCTTCATTCTAAGAAGACAACTAACCCAATTAAAAAATGGTCAAAAGACTTGAACAGATATTTCGCCAAGGAGAACATACAGAAGATCCAGAGACACATGAAAAGATGCTCAATATTGCTAGCTATCAGAGAGATGCAAATTGAAACCACCATGAGATACCACTTTATACCAGTCAGAATGGCTATCATAAACAAAGCAATAAACAACAAATGTTGGAGAGGGTGTAGAAAAAAGGGAACCCTAGTCCACTGTTGGTGGGATTGCAGATTGGTACAACCACTATGGAAAACAATATGGAATTTTCTCAGAAAACTAAAAATGAACCTGCCTTTTGACCCAGCAATTCCACTGCTGGGATTATATCCTAAGAACCCTAAAACACCAATTGAAAAGAGCCTATGGACCCCAATGTTCACAGCAGCACAATTTACAATAGGTTCATAGCAGAACAATTTACAATGGTTCCAAGTGTTGGAAACAACCTAGGTGCCTGTCAGTAAATGAATGGGTCAAAAAATTATGGTACATATACACAATGGAATTCTATGCAGCAGAAAGAAAGAAGGAGCTCCTACCCTTTGGAACAGCATGGATGGAACTGGAAAGCATTATGCTGAGTGAAATAAGCCACATGTTGAAAGATAAATACCATATGATCTCACCTTTAACAGGAAGCTAAACAACAAAATAAACAAGCAAGCAAAATATAACCAAAGACACTGAAATAGAGAACAGGGGGACAGCGAGTAGAGGGGAGAAGGGAGAAAATTTCAGGGGAAAAAGGGGAGGGATTCAGAAGCACTAGTATAAAGGACACATGGACAACAACTAAGGTGAGTGGAAATGGGAGGGACGAGGGGAGCACTGGGGAGGTACTGGGCTGGGATGGAAGTAAAAGACAGAAAACTGTACTTGAAAAATAATTAAATAAAAATAGTAATAATAAAAAAAGAGAAAAAGAAATATAACATGATTCATCAACTAACAAATGTGTTTCATTTATATTTTGCATTTTTAAAAGCATTGGAAATAGTTTACAGATAACTTGTATACAGCCAGGCTTTTTTAAAAAATGAAACATGAAAAAGGAGGCATATTTTCACTAATAAGATGAAGCCAGCAATACTGCCCAAGAGAGATCTTCAAAGAGGAACTATAATCCTTCTTAGAAAGTCACCTATCTAACAAAATTCTGACTAAAAGGCAACTCTATACTCATTTCAATTCACAGGCTGGAGCCGCATACACAACTTCGAAGTGACGCACTTACACGCCTTCCACAGGTCCAAAGACACAGTGGTACTGCTACACCACAGAGCAGCAGACTGCAAATATGCTGCTGCATGACCGAGTTTGATTGGGTTAAATACAATTATTCATGAAAATACTTTTATCTCTGACACTTAAGTCTCTGACTTCACTGTCACCTTGAACTTCCAGTGACCAGAGACATTAGTTTATTTAGGTACTATTCTAGAAAGTATTCACTCAGGATCTTTAGACCCGTGAATTAATTAAAGATTAACTTGAGTGACTGTTTCCTTTCTAAACAGACATGTGCTTCTGTTGGCTAATGTTGCTCTGGGCCTTTGTTGGCCACAAGTCACTCAGAAATCATCTTTCACTTTTGACAATGTTCATCCTAAGTCTTTCAAAGCCAATGATCTGTTACAGTGTAGATTGTTCCTGAATTTAAAACACTTGCTTAAAAAATATGTGGGCATCGACATGAGAAAGAAGAGACACTTCTCTTTTGACAACCTAAATTATATCAGAGAAGAGAGTAGTTTGTGGAACTTTCCCAGTTAACTTACACATAGAATCATTTTACCATTAAGCCATATTAATTGTTCAGTAACTGATTAAGCCCCAAGTCTAGCAAACCAGTTATACAGTTTATTACACTTGATTATGTCATCAGAGATTTTTGTAAGCCAACAAAATGTGACAAACCTAATGCATTTTGAAATTAAGTGCAATAATTTAAAATTAAGCTCGACTCTCAAAATGTAGCTTCCTTGTTCTGATACCACCTCTGACTTCCCAAATGTTTTCAACACACCAAACATTTAAATATTCTGTGGCTTTGACAACTATATCTGACATTCAATAAATGTAGTAGGGATTAAATGACTGTCCAATGAGTGAATGAATGAACGATGGAGTAGATGAACTCCATGACATGGAAATTATAAATGTCCACATTTTCAATGAAGATACTGATGTACAATGAGCTGAAATAGCTTATCTGATATCCCTCAGCAAATAAAATTGGCATTATGCTTTGAAGAAAATCACCTCACTATAAATTCACTTTAATCTCTGCAGCACCCTAACATATAATGTTCAGTTTATACAGCTTACTTATTCTTTCAAGTGATAGATACGTTCTATGTTTTAAAACTTTGTTACAGGGAACTTAAAATGTACAGAAAATAGAATTGTAGAATGAATAGCTACATACCCAATGCCTAGCCCCAATAACAATGAATCCATCATGCTTCACCCATACCTCAGTTCACTGCCCTCAAACCAGAGTATAGCTAAGCAAGTCCCACTCTTCAGGTTCTCTCTGTAACAATTTCAGAATGCATCTCTTAAACAAAAGGACTCTTGTTTGTAATGTAATGACAATTCAATTATTTCACTTATGACATTAATTCCCTTACTAATACCAAATAACCTGTTGGTGTATAAATTCTATACTGCATGTGAATTAGGAACCAAATAAGGTCTACCTTTTCAATTTTTTTAATCTATCAGTTTGCCCTCCATCCTCCTTTCTCTCTGCTATGTGTTGAAGAAACCAGGTCAAAACACAATCTCAGACCACTCTTTTAGTTCTTCACTGGCCAGAGGAAACCTCCTTTTTTAAAAAAAATAAAATATTTTATTTCTTTATTTTTAGAGAGAGGGGAAGGGAACGAGAAAGAGTAGGAGAGAAACATCAATGTGTGGTTGCCTCTCATGCGTCCCATACTGGGGACCTGGCCTGCAACCCAAGCATGTGCCCTGATTGGGAATCGAACCTGCGACCCTTTGCTTCACAGGCCCATGCTCAATCCACTGAGCAACACCAGCCAGGGCGGAAATCTCCTTTTAATAAATGTTCATTTAAATATCATTTAAATAAACTACATATCTTGAAATAAACAGAGACAGAGAATTCAAGTACAATTAACAC
>NW_028091929.1:190192-194585 GCF_014824575.4 Sturnira hondurensis
AGGGCAACTAAGTCGCTGGGTTGTGACACTGTATGTGGGGGCGGGGTCAAAGAGGGACTATGGCATCCTGTCCGTTGCCTGCCGCCAGGGCCCTCACCGGTGCCGCAGTTGCTGCCGTCACCTGGCCCACGCGTTTCATACCACTGCTCACGAGTGTGCCACCACTGTCAGCCCTCGCCCCCTGGGGCCTGCGTGGTCTGTCTCACTGTGCGCGAATATGGGCCCGCGGTCTTCCCCGCACACCAAGTGGTTCTCGTCTGCCTGCGCGTCTGGGTCAGGGGCCCTGTCCTGCCCGACCCTGCTCGCTGCTGGCTCCGCCCCTCTTACCGTCCCCGTTGAACGGTTAGATGTAGTCGGACTTCCGTATAATTCAATTTTCTGTCCTTTGGTTGTGTCTTTGTTTCTCCAAACCTTTGTTGTATTCAAACTTGGTTGTGGGAGAAGGCACAGTGTTTCCACCTATGCCTCCATCTTGGCGGAAGTCAAAAATTCTTCAATTTCAACGATGCCATTATGTAGATGAGGAAACACAATCCCAATAAAATTGAAGAACATATTCAAGTATATTACAAAATTGTCACTTCGTATATTGGAAAAAATTGCAGTAAATTAGTTTCCCTGCTTGTGAAGTTGCTAATGTCTGTGCACCCAGTTTTATTCATGTCTGCATAATGCAGTCTGATATTACAGAATTAAACAGTTGTATGTGGTATGTGGAGCTATGTGTGGCAATTTAAATTAAATTAGATGTATAATTTAAGCAGAGCTGAAGCAGTAGAACAGTGATTGATAGCTGCTAATAGTAAGGAATAGTTATATCATTAATATAAAAACATCTGACTAGTAGCTGTGTGAAAAATATGAAGGGGTGATTAAGGAGACTTACCGAGAAACAGGCTTGAAGGGCCAAAAGGCCCAAGATTAAGCACAGTGATTTCATCCTTATTGTTACTCCTGAAAATAAGCACAATGGCTGATCAATATTCCTTGTTGTTTGAAAGTGTCCCAACCACTGGTATTTGAAATCTGTAGAAATAGTACTGTAGAGCATTTTGAGAAAATGGTCCGACTTTATTTTGGACTCAGTATTAACAAGGAGCAATACTATTAGGCTTGTGATGTGGAACTATGAAATAATGAAACTCATTTTCACGTTTGACTTGTAAGCTAAACATAAGAGATAATGGCAAAAAGTTGTTCATAAAATGTTTTATTTGACAGAAGCTTTTATGAGGAAGGTTTTTACTTTCCTATTATTATCTTGTAAGCTGATTCTATTCTTTTTCTTACTATTGAGATGTCCCCAGAAACAAGCTTTATTTATATATTTTCATTGAAGTTGTTGGGACTACACTGGTGAAGAAAATTTTATAGGTTTAAGGTATCCCATTCGATAATACACCATCTGTGTATTGTATTGTGTGTTTACCACACCAAGTCAGTGTCTTTTCATGTCTTTGCAGTTGGTTCTCTTTACCCTCTCTTGCCACCTTCAACCCATTTCCCTCTGGTAATGACCATAATTTAGTCTGTGAGGGGTTTTTTTGGCTTAATCTCTTCATCAAGAAATACAATTTAAAACATATGATTTAGTTATATTAATACCTCTAAAACAAATCTATAAGGTAATGCAGTGCCTATTATAAAATATCATGATGTTCAAATCTGAAAAAGAGTGCATTTCAAAGACAGTTGACCCTTGAGCAAAACAGGTTTGAACTGCAAGTGTCCACTTATATTCTTTTTTTTTTTTTTTTCAGAAGATATACAGTGGGCACTCCATATCCCTAGGTTTTGCATCCACAGGTTCAACCAACTGCAAATTGAAAACTGTTTTTGATCACCTCATGGGGAATATGTGGGTACAGAGGGCCTACTGTGTGCATTGTTCTGTACCATAGAATATATAAGGGATTTGAGCCTTCAGTGATTTTTGTATACATGAGGGACCTTGAATCAATCCCTCTGTAGATACTGAAGGATGACCTGTGAGTCAAAGGTTAAGCTTGGATTTTCTACTGTGGGGTGTTGTCATCCCAACCACTATGCTGTTCATGGGTATACTGTAGTTTAAAGAAAAACTGTCATGTAATATAGATCCTATTTTTAACAACATTCTACTAAGTTGTTTTATTCCATGTTAAGCCATCTCAAGTTACTTCCAAAAATTTATATAGTGTACATCAAAGACCAAGGCAGAAAAGGGGATATGTTCAGTTGTTTTACTCTCGATTGGCTTCAGATTTGCAATGAATTTTAGGTTCATGATAGTCTCTGTTCTGGGAAAGCAGTACATGCACCTTGGTGAAGACTGGCTTTCTAGTAGTCACCTCTACCGATCAGCTGAGTGTGTTGACTGAACTATCCAAATCCTAAAAGATTCTTAGGGACGAATTTCACTGAATATTCCTTTATACATGCATATAGCTTTTTATTTAATTATTACTTTTCCTATGATACATTCTTGGATAACCTTTACAAAACAAAGACAAAACTAAGAATAAACATGTGCTGTAGAACAATTCAGTTCTCTTAGAGTACATTTGAAAGTGTTCTGGTCATTATGAAGCTCAAAAAATGTTAAGGCACCTCAGGAAGAATAAAGGATTAATTATGGAATTGGATGGATTAATTGTCCTAAGTGCTCACATAAATGCTTTTCTCTGACATATAGAATTTCACAAGATTTAATGCATATAATGACTTACCAAATTTCATGTCAGTCACATATCATTTTAGGGAAAAATGAATATTCTCTAAAAAGTCTATGAAAATGGTATCTTTAAAAGTTTCAGAACAAAACAGAGTGGTACTGGCATAAAAACAGACATATAGATCAGTGGAACAAAATAGAGACCCAAGAAATAAATGCATGCCTTTATGGTCAATTATTATTTGTCAAAAGAAGCAAGAACATACAATGAAGTAAAGGTAGTCTACTCAACTAATGGTGTTGGGAAAGTTGACTAAATATGTGAAAAAAATGAAATCAAACCATTTATTTACCATTTTCAAGAATAAACTTAAAATGAATTAAAGGTTAAATGTAGGAGTCAAAATCTTAAAAATCCTAAAAGAAAACAGAAGCAGTAAGTTTTAAGACATTTATCATGCAATATTTTTTCTAATATATCTTCTTGGGAAGGAGAACAGAAGAAAAAAGAGACAGATGGGAGTACATGGAACTAAAAAATTGTCCTACAGCAAACTACCAACAAAATGAAGGGACAGCCCACTGAGTTGGTGAACATATTCACCAATAATACATCTGATAAGGGGTTAATACCCATAAGTTATAGATAACTTAGAAACTCAGCACAGGAAAACCCCAGAACAATAACAACAAATGCAATTAAAAAAAGGGCAAAGGACCTGAATAGACACTTTTCCTAAGAGGACATGCAGATGGCTAAGAGGTATATGAAAAGGTACTGAACATCACTGATCATGAAAGAAAGGCAAATTAAAACCATAATGAAATATCTTGTCAGAATGGCCATCAACAATAAATCAACAAATAACAGGTCTTGGCGAGGATGTGGAGAGAGGAAACCCTTGCATGATGTTGGTAGAAATGCAGAGTGGTGCAGCCACTGTGGAAGAGAGTATGGAGTTTCCTAAAAAAATAAAAAATGGAGCTGCCTTATAGCCGAGCAATTCCACTTCTGGGAATATATCCAAAGGAATCCAAAACTCGAATTGGAAAAAAATATATGTATCCTATGTTCCTTGCAGCGTTAATGACCATCACCAAGATTTGGGAGCAGCCTAAGTGGCCATTTACAAATGAAGGAGTCAGAAGTCCTGGTCCATTTGCCCAGCGGGGCACTACTCCAGTGTAAAAAGGAAGGAAATCTTACTTATTGGAACAGCAAGGATTGACCTGAAGAGTATTATGCTAAGAGAAGTAAGCCAGTCAGAGAAAAAGACAAATAGTATAGGACTTCACTTATATGTAGAATCTGATGAACAGAATAAGGTAAGAGACAAAATAGAAACACATTCATAGGTAGAGAGAACAGACTGACAGCAGTTATTGGGGAAAGGGACTGGGAGGCTGGGTGAAAAAGGTGAAGTGATTAAGCCAGAAGCACCCCCCTCACAGACACAAACAACAATGTGGTGATTACCAGGGGGAAAGAGGGGTTGGGAGGTAGAAAACGGTAAAGGGGGACAGTGGTCAAGGGATGAGACATGGAAGCTGGAGGGGAACACACATTACAATATAGAAATGATGTATTATAGAATTATATAGAATTATTATTCTAGAATGATGTATACTTGAAATGTACATAAGTGTGTTAACCAGTGTCACCCTAATAAATCCAATAAACATTTTTTAAAAATGAAAATGTCAGAAAAGTTTAGTATTCAAAGTAAAAAGTCTTCATTC